>NW_028148157.1:0-37125 GCF_947247035.1 Vipera ursinii | reverse complement strand
CTCCTGATCATTGGCCCAAAGTCAGCCAGCTGGCTTTCCTGCCTAAGGAAGGACTAGAACTCACTGCCTCCTGCTGATTGGCCCAAGGTTATGTAACTGGCTTTCATATTTAACACAGGACTAGAACTCACTGGCTCCTGGTCATTGGCCCAAAGTCAGCCAGCCGGCTTTCCTGCCTAAGGCAGGACTAGAACTCACTGCCTCCTGGTGATTGGTCCAAGATTATATAACTGGCTTTCATATTTAACACAGGACTAGAACTCACCGCCTCCTGGAGATTGGCCCAAAGTCACCCAACTGGCTTTCAGGTCTAAGGCAGGACTAGAACTCACTGCCTCCTGGTGATTGACCCAAGGTTATGTAACTGGCTTTCATATTTAACACAGGACTAGAACTCACCGGCTCCTGGTCATTGGCCCAAAGTCAGCCAGCTGGCTTTCCTGCCTAAGGCAGGACTAGAACTCACTGCCTCCTGGTGATTGGCCCAAGATTATATAACTGGCTTTCATATTTAATACAGGACTAGAACTCACTGCCTCCTGGTGATTGGCCCAAAGTCACCCAACTGGCTTTCAGGTTTAAGGCAGGACTAGAACTCACTGCCTCCTGGTGATTGTCCCAAAGTTATGTAACTGGCTTTCATATTTAACACAGGACTAGAACCCACCGCCTCTGGTGATTGGCCCAAAGTCACCCAGCCCATCTTCATGACTAACACAGGACTTGAACTCAGGATCTGTGGCTTCCTATCCTGGTGCCTTAGCCACCCGACCAAAGTGGCGCCCCATGTCGGATGTGTTTGCCGGTGAGAACAATTGTGAAGGCGTTCTTGCTAGCTCCGAGCGACAGACCCTTTAGATTAGGAGAAGAAATCGGTCTGCCAGTCCCGAGATCATCCTTCAAGGTCTTTTGCGTCCCCGGAGCAGAACTTTGCAAATCTTCCCGAGGCTGGGCATCGCGGCAAACCTTGCCCTGTCAACAGTTTGACCCATTTGTCACTCTGCGGCACACCCACGGCACCCTGCTCGGCGTTGCGCCCGAGGCAGGTGATTAGCGATGGTGCCAAGGGAGCAGTTCAATGAATGGAGGGCCGTCTCGCGATCAGAGGCCTGTTTCCAAGTGGGCATTTAGCGCCAAGATGGTCGGTTAAAAGTGAAGCCAGGAGACGAGAGGTGACTTTCAGGTTGCCTCTGAGGCGGCTCAGGTTATCTCAAGCAACCCCGAGCCGGCAAAGAGGCTGTATTTCAGCCGTCCCTGTGGAAGATCCACCAGGGAGGAGACAGGTAATTAAAGCAGCGGGGTAATTTAAAGTCGGGCTGGTCGACAAGGCCCGTTGGCGTCTCCGTTCCAAAGGAGAGATTTCAATCAGCCCAGAAGGCCCGTCTCGGTTTCAGGAAGGTGTTTCTCCCCCCCCCCACACACACACACCCCTGAGGCTGTGGAGAAGGTGAACCTATTTGCTCGGAGTTGAATTGTGGGCTCCTTGGTCCTCTCTGAGCCTGGGGGTTTCATGGTAGACGTTTCATGACCCAACTAGGTAACATCATCCGTGCTAGAAGGGAGGAGGAGGAAGACTGTGCGGTCCTGGGTGCTCTCTGAGCTGGGTGGTTTTCTTGCAGACGTCTCATGACCCAACTAGATAACACCATCAATGCTAGAAGGGAGAGGAGGAAGAGGAGGAGGAAGAGGAGGAGGAGGATTGTGGGGTCCTTGGTGCTCTCTGAGCTGGGTGGTTTTCTTCCAGACGTCTCATGACCCAACTAGATAACACCATCAATGCTAGAAGGGAGAGGTGGAAGAGGAGGAGGAGGAGGAGGAGGAGGAAGAGGAGGAGGAGGATTGTGGGGTCCTTGGTGGTCTCTGAGCTGGGTGGTTTCCTTGCAGATGTTTCATGACCCAACTAGGTAACATCATCAGTGCTGAAAGGGAGGGGAGTAGAGGAGGAGGAGGAGGAGGAGAGGAGGAGGAGGAAGAAAAGGATTGTGGGTTCCTTGGTGCTGAGTTTGTTGTTTTCTTGCAGATGTTTTATGACCCACGTAGGTAACATCGTAAGTGCTAGAAGGCAATGGAGTTTGAAGGGAGGAGGAAGAGGATGACGACGACGACGACTCTGGAGTAAGTTTGTGTGTTTTCTTGCGGATGTTTTACGATCCAACTAGGTAACATTATCAGTGCTAGAAAGGAATGGAGGGGTGGAGTTGGAGGAGGTGAGGAAGAAAGGGAGGAAGAGGAAGAGGTAGAGTTGGATCGTGGGGTCCTTAGTGCTTACTGAGCTGGGTGGTTTCCTTGCAGACGTTTCATGACCCACCTATGAAATATCGTCAGTGCTGTAGTAACGGTACCTTAATCCATAGTATCCCTAGCTCTGATGACATTACCCATTCTGGGCACCCAGGATCCCTAACAGAAATATATTTCTATTCAGGCTGCCTAAAGTACAATAGGATGGGATGGGATGGGATGTATATGTATATGTATATGGAATGGAATAGAACAGAATAAGAAATTAGAATAGAATAGAATAGAATTAATAGAATAGAATAGAATAGAATAGAATAGAATGGAATAGAATGGAATAGAATAGAATAGAATAGAATAGAATAGAATAGAATAGAATAGAATAGAATAGAATAGAATAGAATAGAATAGAGTTAAAAATAGAGTAGAGTAGAGTAGAATAGAATTAAAAATAGAATACAGGGAGTGCAGAATTATTAGGCAAGTTGTATTTTTGAGGATTAATTTTATTATTGAACAACAACCATGTTCTCAATGAACCCAAAAAACTCATTAATATCAAAGCTGAATATTTTTGGAAGTAGTTTTTAGTTTGTTTTTAGTTATAGCTATTTTAGGGGGATATCTGTGTGTGCAGGTGACTATTACTGTGCATAATTATTAGGCAACTTAACAAAAAACAAATATATACCCATTTCAATTATTTATTTTTACCAGTGAAACCAATATAACATCTCAACATTCACAAATATACATTTCTGACATTCAAAAACATAACAAAAACAAATCAGTGACCAATATAGCCACCTTTCTTTGCAAGGACACTCAAAAGCCTGCCATCCATGGATTCTGTCAGTGTTTTGATCTGTTCACCATCAACATTGCGTGCAGCAGCAACCACAGCCTCCCAGACACTGTTCAGAGAGGTGTACTGTTTTCCCTCCTTGTAAATCTCACATTTGATGATGGACCACAGGTTCTCAATGGGGTTCAGATCAGGTGAACAAGGAGGCCATGTCATTAGATTTCCTTCTTTTATACCCTTTCTTGCCAGCCACGCTGTGGAGTACTTGGACGCGTGTGATGGAGCATTGTCCTGCATGAAAATCATGTTTTTCTTGAAGGATGCAGACTTCTTCCTGTACCACTGCTTGAAGAAGGTGTCTTCCAGAAACTGGCAGTAGGACTGGGAGTTGAGCTTGACTCCATCCTCAACCCGAAAAGGCCCCACAAGCTCATCTTTGATGATACCAGCGCAAACCAGTACTCCACCTCCACCTTGCTGGCGTCTGAGTCGGACTGGAGCTCTCTGCCCTTTACCAATCCAGCCACGGGCCCATCCATCTGGCCCATCAAGACTCACTCTCATTTCATCAGTCCATAAAACCTTAGAAAAATCAGTCTTGAGATATTTCTTGGCCCAGTCTTGGCGTTTCAGCTTGTGTGTCTTGTTCAGTGGTGGTCGTCTTTCAGCCTTTCTTACCTTGGCCATGTCTCTGAGTATTGCACACCTTGTGCTTTTGGGCACTCCAGTGATGTTGCAGCTCTGAAATATGGCCAAACTGGTGGCAAGTGGCATCTTGGCAGCTGCACGCTTGACTTTTCTCAGTTCATGGGCAGTTATTTTGCGCCTTGGTTTCTCCACACGCTTCTTGCGACCATGTTGACTATTTTGAATGAAACGCTTGATTGTTTGATGATCACGCTTCAGAAGCTTTGCAATTTTAAGAGTGCTGCATCCCTCTGCAAGATATCTCACTATTTTTGACTTTTCTGAGCCTGTCAAGTCCTTCTTTTGACCCATTTTGCCAAAGGAAAGGAAGTTGCCTAATAATTATGCACACCTGATACAGGGTGTTGATGTCATTAGACCACACCCCTTCTCATTACAGAGATGCACATCACCTAATATGCTTAATTGGTAGTAGGCTTTCGAGCCTATACAGCTTGGAGTAAGACAACATGCATAAAGAGGATGATGTGGTCAAAATACTCATTTGCCTAATAATTCTGCACTCCCTGTAGAATAGAATTAAAAATAGAATAGGGTAGAATAGAATAGAATTAAAAATAGAATAGAGTAGAATAGAATAGAATAGAATAGAATAGAATAGAATAGAATAGAATAGAATAGAATAGAATAGAATAGAATAGAATAGAATAGAATAGAATAGAATAGAATAGGATAGAATAGAATAGAATAGAATAGAATAGAAAATAGAAATTAAAAATAGAACAGAATAGAAAATAGAATAGAGTACAATAGAATAGAATTGAATAGAATAGAATAGAATAGAATAGAATAGAATTAAAAATAGAGTAGAGTAGAATAGAATTAAAAATAGAATAGAATAGAATTAAAAATAGAATAGAGTAGAATAGAATAGAATTAAAAATAGAATAGAGTAGAATAGAATTAAAAATAGAATAGAATAGAATAGGAATAGAATAGAATAGAATAATGATAAGACTGAAATAATGGGAATAGAATAGAATAGAATAGAATAGAAGAGAAGAGAAGAGAAGAGAAGAGAAGAGAAGAGAAGAGAAGAGAAGAGAAGAGAAGAGAAGAGAAGAGAAGCTGGAAGGGACCTTGGAGGTCTTCTAGACTGTAGCATTTGCCTTTTTAGCAGCTGGGCCGCGATGCCTCCCTACAGAATCCTGACAAACCGCAACCCCCCAAATCTTTTACCGGTGTACTTTTTATCAAACCCAAATGCACCCAGTGTGCAAAAAGCTGAGATTTGTGGTGACCTGGTTCCTTTTCTGCAAGGACAAAAATCGAAGGGAGATTTACGCAGCCAGACACCAGAGAGTCCGTAAAGAGGCAGGAGACTTGATTTTTTACTTTCCGTCTTCTCTGCCTTGCTATGATATATTAAGGCCCGGCTTTTAGAAAGAATTAAATCTCGGAGCCAGCATGGGTGAAAGAAAAAGGGACACGATGATCATTCGGCTCACCGCCGGGGCTAAATACATCACCGGAGACGCCGTCGCACAGATGCGGAGCGAGGTGGATTTTGCCAAATGGGGCAGAAGGGAAAGGATGGGGGGATAGGTGAGCATCGGGATGGGGCAGGGCGGGGGGGGGGGGTCCTCAACTTATGACCACAATTGAGCCAAACATTTTCTGTGAGACAATTAACATGGCAGCGAGTTGGGACAGCCCTGATCTGGGACAAAAAATGCTTTTTTTTTTCTGGTTACGGAAGGACAACCACAACTGGGTGGATCGAAGCATAAAATAGAGCTGGACCTTGGAGGTCTTCTACCATTTTCCCCCAAAAATAGGACCGGGTCTTTTTTAAAATTATTTTTTTTAATTTTTGCCTCCCAAAGAGGCACCAGGTCTTATTTCCGGGGTAGGCCTTACCCCACCTCTACCACTGACAGCCCCACCCAGCCGGCCCGCTTCTTCTGGGGCCGAAGTTCTGCAGCTGTATTTGGGCCTGCATTTTACAGTCAGGCCTTTCCGGAAGGCCTAAGCAGCTGAGTACCGAGCTATGGACTGAATCCATAGCTCGGTTCTCGGCTGCAGAGGCCTTCCGGAAAGGCCCGTGACTGAGAAATGCAGGCCTGGCTGCAGAAGAGGCCTCAGAAGAAGTGGGAGAGGCCTGGCTGCAAGGGAAGCGGGTGCGGGGCGCATAGGGCAGATCCACCCCCCCACCACAGCTTGATTTTTAAGTGTGTGCCTCACCCCAAAACTGGGGGTTATTTTTGGGATAGGGCTTATGTTAGGCCCACTGGCAAAAATCAAGCGAGGGCTTATTTGGGTGAAACACAGTAGTCCAGCCCCCTGCACAAGCAGGAGTACCTATACACCAGGGGATTTCAAACGTGGCCCTTTTATGACTGGTGGACTTCAACTCCCAGAATTCCTCAGCCAGGCACGCTAGCAGAGGAATTCTGGGAGTTGAAGTCCACAGGTTATAAAAGGGCCGAGTTTGAAGGCCCCTGCTATACACCATGGCGCTAGATTCAAAATTGAATACCGGTAGTCCTCGAACCACCACGGAGTCCAGAACTTTTGCGACTAAGCGAGACAGTGGCGAAGTGAGTTTGGCCCCATTTTGCGACCTTTTCTCACCCCAGTCACTAAGCGAATCACTGCAGTTGTTAAATGAGCAATACGGTTGTTAAGTGAAACTGGCTTTCCCCATTGACTCGGCTTGTCAGAAGGTCGCAAAAGGGGATCGCGCGACCCTGGGATGCTGCCACAGGCATAAGTACAAGTCAGTTGCCAAGCATCCGAATTTTGATCACGTGACCCTGGGGATGCTGCAACGGTCTCAAGTGGGACAAACGGTCGTTAAGTCCCTTTTTTCCAGCGCCGTTGTAACTTTGAATGGTCACTACAGACACCCTGTTGTTAATTGAGGATTCCCTGTATAACCCAAACGCAGCCTTACGATGCATTTTGTGAAATTGTGTCCAGATTTGAGGTTTCCTTTTGTATTGGAATTCAAACACAACAACCCACACACTCGAGTTTTGACACCAGGATCTCTACTTTTTCTCTTTTTTTTTTTAATTCCAGAAAAGGGGCAAAGTTTCATTCTTTATTTCTATTTATAGACACGGTACTTCACATTGGGTTGGTTTTTTTTTAATGCATGTTCTCATCACCTCTTTCCTGCTTTTAAATTAACGTGTGGTTTTTTTTACAATACAAAAAAAATTACAGCCGCCAAGAAACAAAACAAAACAAAGGGGGGGGGAGGGAGAAACAGCGGCCCTAAAATGTGTTTTTTTTTTATACCACTCCCAGCAATAAAATTCTTTACAATACTTGTTATTTACATATGAATGCAAGAAGGACTAAATTATACATATGAAGAAAACTAAGCTCAGATCCAAAATACAGGAAAACAGGAAAAAATAAAACAGTTGCAGGGAAAGAAGAAAACATTTTTTTAAAAAAATAATAATAATTAAAGAGCCCGAAAGACAGCAGACTTTATGCACACATTTTGCAGAGTAAAAAAAAAGTTATTGTTTTCCTGTTTTCCTTCGTTTAAAGGGCCCGGTTTCTTTTGCTTTCCGGGACCCTCTCTCTGATTCGAGCTATTTTGGAGCTAGATTTCTCAAGTAGATTGAAGAGGTTGTGTGTGTGTCTGTGTGTGTGTGTGTCTGTGTGTGTGTAGCAGGAGGTTGCAATGTTAACAATGCTGCAGATTCCTCCCAAATGGCTGTTCTGACACGGTCTTTCTCAACCTTGGCAACGTTAAGACAGCTGCTCAATTCCCAGAATTCCCCAGCCAGCAACTCCCAGTTCTGGGAGTTGAAGTCCACCCGTCTTAACATTGCCACGGTTGAGAAACCTTGGGATATGCACATTAGTTGATGTCACGGTCTGCCATCTTTCTCAGTTTGGCCGTTGAAAAACTTGACTTTCATCACCCCGAGATTAGCAGGGCTGAAAGGGTGCTTGGCTTGGAGCGATGAGATTTCTGTTCCCACCCATCTTGAGAGACGGAGCAAGCTGGAGGCTACATCAACCTTCTTGTAGATCTCTCTTCCAAGAACGGTGTTTGGACTCCATGTCTTGCTCCTCTGGCTGAGCTGAATACTGTCACTTGTGGGGTGAGGGTAAACAACAACGCATTTTGGGGCGTTTCCAAAGCTTGGGGAAAATCAGATCTTGGGTTCCCGAGAAATGGGGAGGATGGTCATGTCATCTACGCTTGGAAGAAAGGAGTGGGTCTCTTGAGGTGAAAATGCAAAGCGAAACCTCAGCGCTTCCAACCATCTTAGGGAACAGCTAGGAGGTGAGGACCTGGGTCTGGTAGAAGGCGAGGACCTGCTAGAAGGTGAGAACCTGGGACAGTTAGAAGGTGAGGATCTGGGTCTGCTAGAAGGTGAGGACCTGGGTCTGCTTAGTGAGGATCTGCTAGAAGGTGAAGACCTGGGTCTACTAGAAGTTGAGGATCTGGGCCTAGTAGAAGGTGAGGACCTGGGTCAACTAGAAGGTGAAGACCTGGTCTGCTAGGTGAGGATCTGCTAGAAGGTGAAGACCTGGGTTTGCTAAGTGAGGATCTGCTAGAAGGTGAGGACCTGCGTCAGCTAGAAGTTGAGGATCTGGGTCTGGTAGAAGATGAGGACCTGGGTCAACTAGAAGGTGAAGACCTGGATCTGCTAGGTGAGGATCTGCTAGAAGGTGAAAATCTGGGTCAGCTAGAAGATGAAGACCTGGGTCTGCTAGTGAGGATCTGGGTCAGCTAGAAGTTAAGGATCTGGGTCTGGTAGAAGATGAGGACCTAGGTCAACTAGAAGGTGAAGACCTGGATCTGCTAGGTGAGGATCTGCTAGAAGTTGAAAGATCTGGGTCAGCTAGAAGTTGAGGATTTGGGTCTAAAAGTATCTTCCTATGATGATCATCTTCCACCAAGGCTGTTCTCCAAAAACAACATGAAGTAGACACAGCCATAATTCCTACAAGGGCACTGGACCTTCCTGGTGATTCCAGCATCCGGAATCTGTAATGCCTAGTTAGAAAACCCAACGATCCTAGTGGCTGGAGGTCAGGAAAGCGGGAAGAAGGGGAAGCGTCAGCTCAAGAAGCCCTGCATTATCTTCTACTGAAACTCAAAGACAGCGAGGAAGAGTGGAGAGAACCAGCACATCTCAAGTACGTTCAGGAAGATGCTTTCAACCAGAGCCCTCACCCCAAGGTTGAGTGGAGGGAGGGAGGGGCCGGGTTTCTTCAAAGACCGTTTCCAAGCCAGCCTTGACCACTTGACGTCCTCCACGATAGATGAACTACCACATCCATCAGCCTCGGGGCCTCTCTGGGTTTTGTAGGCCTCCAAAAAGCACGGGACCAGGCCCAAGACCGGGTCAGGTTTGAGCAGGCCCGGTTCGTAAGGACATCTTAAGCCTTCGCGAGAGTTCAGAGGTCCACGTTGACTTCAGATGAGGGGCGTCCAACCTTGGCCACAGCTTGTGGACTTCAACTCCCAGAATTCCCCAGCCAGCGTTTGCTGGCTGGGGAATTCTGGGAATTGAAGTCCACAGGTCTTAAAAGCGGTCAAATTGCTGGACACCCCTGCTTTACCTTCCCCCATGTTTTGCCTGCTGAATTTGCTCTGCGGGAAAGAAAGCTTAGGACTTGTCCTGCTTCCGTGTTCCTAAAGGAATCTCGAATTATTTCCAGATTTTCAAGGTCAGACGAGAGGCAGGCAGGCTGGTTGCTGGAAGACTCCTTTGGCGCCGCGGCAGATACCGAAATCCTATCCTGGCCACCGCCGTCGCCCAAAGGAGTTGCCCATTTCTACCCGGGCTCCTTTCATCCGAGCTCATTTTTGTCACATGAAAAAGCACCTTGCAAATCAAGTTGGAATATATTCCCAAGAGTATCGGGGACGGGGAAATCTGCGTGCGTTTCTTTGGAGCTGGGAGGCAAAGAGCACCTCTCAAGAGGGATTTTACAGCCTGTCGTTCCCGGAGGCTTTGCAATTCACCACAGAGAGAGACAGAGAGAAAGAGAAAGAGAGAGACAGAGAGACAAAGAGAAAGATAGAGACACAGAGACAGAGAGAGACAGAGACAGACAGAGAGAGAAAAAGAGAGACACACACAGAGAGAGACAAAGAGACAGAGAAAGAGAGACAGAGAGAAAGAGACACAGAGAGAGAGAGAGAGAGAAAGACACAGAGAGACACACAAAGAGAGAGAGAGACACACACAGAGACACACACAGAGAGAGAGAGGGAGAGAGAGAGACACAGAGAGAGAGAAAGAGAAAGAGAGAGAAAGACATAGAGAGACAGAGAGAGAGAGAGACAGAAAGAGAAAGAGAGAGAAAGACAGAGACAGAGAGAGACAGAGAGAGGAGAGACAGAGAGAGAGAAAGAGAAAGACACAGAGAGACAGAGAGAGACACACACACACACACACACACAGAGAGAGAGAGAGAGAGAGAGAGAGAGAGAGAGAGAGACAGAGACAGAGACAGAGACAGAGAGAGGAGAGACAGAGAGAAAGAGAAAGACACAGAGAGACAGAGAGAGACACACACACACACACAGAGAGAGAGAGAGAGAGAGAGAGAGAGAGAGAGAGAGACAGAGACAGAGACAGAGAGAGAGACAGAGAGAGAGAGACAGGGAAAGAGAGAAAGAGAAAGAGAGAGAAAGACACAGAGAGACAGACAGACAGACACACACACACACAAACGTTAATTTGTGGAGAAGATTCAAGAGGAAGAAAAGGGATTTTCAGGCACCAGGCAAAGTTGGACCGTCTGGAGTGCAAGCGAGTTGCATTATCCGGCACGCTCCCTCACCAAACGGACTCCTAACCCCCCCAAAGCAGGGGTGATAATTGTCAGATAATTGCCTGCAGGCCCCCCCCCTCAACTTGCCAGAAATGTGCAATGAAGAAAAACTGAACAGAACACACTGGAAGAATTAAGACAGGCCCAGGATGGCAGTCTTGGCGGTTTTAAACAAAAGACTTTTCTTTCCTTTCCCCCCCCCCCCACAAAAAACAGACATCTGGGCCAAACCCTCTTGAATTCGGCTACTCCAAACGCTCTTGGGTGCCTTTTCCCCCCCCCCAATTCGGAGGACCCAAGCGCTGCTGCAAAGACCGAGGAGGAAGAGGAGGAGGAAGAAGAGGTTGCCGACGTGTGAACTCAGGAAGGGTAGATGTCGAGTGTGCAAACCGACAGACACCCCATTTAAAAAGGGGGGGAAAAGGGGGGACGGATACGCCTTCTCTTTTTCCCATGATGATGTGGCGCCGAAAGAAACCCGACAGCTTAAAAAGCTCGGGAGCTTTCCGCCGCACAAATTTGTCTCCTCTGGTTGCAGCCGGAGAGAATCCGGGGTGTGTGGGTGTGGGTGGGTGGGTGTTTCTGTGTGTGTGTACGTTAAGATCCCCTTTCCATTTGGGGAGTTCTCTTGTAAGTTAAGAGACCTTTCTTCCTATTTGGGGTGGGGGGGACACCTCAGGGGTGGGGGGAATAAGTGGAATCAGAGGTGCTGACTCAACCGGAGAACAAGGGTCTTGTGATGGGGTCTTGCCATGAGTCAAGTGTGGGTGTGTTGAGTGAGGGTCTTATGGGTCTTGTGATGGGTCAAGTTTGGGTGTGTTGAACGAGAGTCTTATGATGGGTCTTGAGATGGGTCAACTGTGGGTGTTGAGCAAGGGTCTTGTGATGGGTCAGGTGTGGGTGTGTTGAGTGAGGGTCTTATGGGTCAGGTGTGGGTGTGTTGAGTGAGAGTTATGGGTCAAGTGTGGGTGTTGAATGAGAGTCTTGATGGGTCAACTGCGTGTGTTGAGCAAGGGTCTTGTGATGGGTCTTGCGATGAGTCAAGTGTGGGTGTGTTGAGTGAGGGACTTATGGGTTTTGTGATGGGTCAAGTGTGGGTGTGTTGAGTGAGAGTCTTATGATGGGTCAAGTGTGGGTGTGTTGAACGAGAGTCTTGTGATGGGTCTTGAGATGGGTCAACTTTGTGTGTTGAACAAGGGTCTTGTGATGGGTCTTGCGATGAGTCAAGTATGGGTGTGTTGAGTGAGGGTCTTATGGGTCAGGTGTGGGTGTGTTGAGTGAGAGTTATGGGTCAAGTGTGGGTGCTGAATGAGAGTCTTGATGGGTCAACTGCGTGTGTTGAGCAAGGGTCTTGTGATGGGTCTTGCGATGAGTCAAGTGTGGTTGTGTTGAGGGACTTATGGGTTTTGTGATGGGTCAGGTGTGGGTGTGTTGAGTGAGTTGTGATGGGTCTTGAGATGGGTCAACTGTGGGTGCTTTTCCAATTAAGCTAGCAATTTAGCTGGAATTGAATTTAAACGGTCCCTGGGTCACCACCTACTCTGGACTGAACGGATGGAAGGACCAGCTTGAACCTGCCGTGTTTGGGGTGCTGTGTGCGAGCCTAACAACCGGGGGAATGTTGCCGTTTCTGCCCCCCACCCGTTGACATTTCCTTCCAGCGAAAGAAGAGGGGAGCACCAATTGGGGCTCTCCAAAAATCGGTTCTGCTTGAGGCTGGGTTTTTCCCACCCGGCTCCCAATCCAAAGAGAGGGAGGAAAGATATCCAGTTATTGCGCTCCCCCCTTCCAGTGTGCACATCAAAGTATCGCGGTCATTTGAACCATCTCTCCTTAGAAACCTGGGGTTTGAGCTCCTGGGACACCCGGCGGACCCAAAGGCAGCAAACTGGTTCCTACTGGGAGACCAGGCAGAAACGAACCCCTCCCCATGGCTTCGTATCAACCGCTCAGGCCATTCAGGATTGATTCCCACTCTGTATTTCGGCTTTCCGGTGGACAATTCATTGCATTCACAGCTTTAGGGGAAGGGGGGGGAAAAAGGTGGGTGGGTGGGCGACCACAAGAGATGCTTTTTAATTATACATTTGTTCCAGTTCTGCGAGAGTCCCTGCGTACAGGTTCAGCCATATGCAAAACTGCCAGACTTCTGGCGTTTTTTGACCCAAACTCTGGAAGCGTTTCGTCACTCGCGGACCGGGAGACGGAAAAAACGGTTTGGTTACGGTGAAACAGCCGGAGAATCCTGTAGCGTGTGCCTCCCCCCCCACACACACACGCTGCCTTCCCTCACCCAAATTTCCTATTTTTATTTTTTTCGTTCTTAAACCCCCATATTATACACTGCTGCGTTTGGGAAGGGCGGGAAGATGGCGCTAACCTCGAGCCCGTAAGATTTGCCACGGCCGAGCCATTTGATCCCGTCGGTTCTGCCTTGCTCCTCGACACGGCCCGCGGAGGACCGTGCTTTCCTGCAGGGTGCAACGAAGCGAGAGAACCGGTTCTCACGGTGTGCGTGTTTGCGTGCATGCATGCATGGTGAGAGGAGAGAGAGACAAGAGAGACAGAGAGCTTGGCGCAAAACATGCCACGGCGGCGATTAGGACCACCGATGTTTGCTCACAGCTGCCTGTCAGATTTGCAAGTTAATCTCTTCAGTCTGTGTAGCATCGATGGCTACTGGAGTGGAAGGGGCACGCCACACCGGTGGGGTGCAGTGCGGTGGGGCAGCTTCTCCCACCCCCGTTTTTGGAAGCTTTGCTGCTCTCTTCCAAACACGCCGCCGTGGAGATCTTCAGGGTTAGAGTAACCGCAAGGGGAAAAACGAGTAGTTGACCTCTGATGCGTCAACTGCGGATACAACTAGCATCCTAAACAGAACCAGCATTTCTTGATCCTGGACACTCTTGCTTGTAAATAATTGACCAATCTCTGTCTGGAGTAGACAAGGAGGCCACTATGTCCGGGCCGGTGAACCGAAAAGAAAGGGCAGACGGTCTAGTTTTCAACTCGTTTTCGAGTAGGGACCCACGGCCGGATTACCCAAAGGGGGCTGAGGATCCCTTTGGGCTTGGGAAACAGTGTCTGCATCACTTGAGGTGCCAGTTGGGAGGCTGAGCTGCACCCCAACTGTCGGTCCTTCCTCTGGGGTCATCACCTTGGTCCTGTACTGTACGTTAGGTGTGTTGCTCTGGGTGCACTGGGTGCGCGTTTGTTTGTGTCAAGGCCTTGGCCACCTGCGGCCCACCAGGAGCCATTTCAGCCTTGAGCCTCTTGCAAGGTGGAAACGGGCCTAAAGAGACGAAGAGGCAGGCATTTTGCCGAAGAGGGAAAAGTCACTGAACTTGCTTACTGCGGAGAGAGAGCATACAAAGCATGCCGTCCGCCCGCCGGCTCCGGTTTGGCGTCGCCGTAACGTCTCTCGCAAGGACATCGCTGCGTTTCTGTCGCCCGGAATCCAGTTAGCCAAGTTGAAAAAAAAAAACAACGAACACGGTGGAGGGAGAAGACGGAGCATGTACAAAACCTGCCTGCACTCATCCCTTACTTCCTAGATCGATTTAAAACCGTAGGACGCGGGTAAAGATGTCCGTCACTACCCAGGCCCACATCGGGACGGGAGGTGCGGGGGAAAGGTTTTTTTGTGTGTTTTTTTTTAAAGGGAATCAAGGGGTAGAGTTCAACCGTACGCCGCTGCTCCACCCCAAATTTTGATACCTTAGCTTGGAGAAAAAGAACGCTACTACCCCCATCGACACAAGTCAAGGCCTGCTCTTAGGAGAAATAAATAGGAACCTTGAGCCGATGGGGCTTCCCGGGGTGGGAAATTCAGACCGCTTCTTCTGAAATCTTGGGGAGTCCGCCGACCGAGGGCAGAGAACGAGCAGTATTGGCGATGCTCTTTCCGCCTGGAGGGAAAAGTGACGCTCCGTCGATCGGTCCTCGGAGGCTTCTTCCTGGCTGAGGCCAACCTTCGTTGGGGGGGGGGGGCGGGGGGGGGGGGGGTGGTGGAGAAGTTTCGCTGAGGGACGTGCCAGAGGAAGTCTAAAACCCAGGAAAGGGGAGCAACCGGGAAACGTGGGCGCCGTCCGGCGTGATCTAAGACGGAGCAGGGGCCGAACGGAGTCCACCGAGGCGGCGCCGGCCTCGAGAGGAAGGTTTGGGTGTTCTCAAGGGCTTTCGAGGCCTCCTCCTCCGCAGCCTGGGCCTTTCCAAACAAAAAGGGAGGTCCTTCTCCGAGGGCGAGCCTTGGGTTTAAAATCCTAAAGAGGCAGTTCTGATGTCCGTGCATCAAATACAGGTTCCTGGCTGGGCTGGCGGTTGCTGTTTCCTGCTCCGTACCGCTCCTGACTTGTCTTTGTAGGTGATAGGCATCTGTTGGGAAATGTCCACCAAAGCGCTGGCGACGGCAAGACCTGGGAAGCAAAAAAACAACAAAAACCACATAAGCAGACACAAACACACACACACAGAGAGAGAGAGAGAGTTGCAGACCAGCTAAACGTTCCAGAACAGCGCTGCTGAATTTGGGCGACTTTTAAGACCTGTGGATTTCCACTCCCAGAATTCCCCAGCCGGCGCATCTCAACGGAAATTTGGGGCTCAGCTTTTGGCATAATTTGAGAACTACCTGGCCTTCTTAAATTGCAGTTCGCTCCAACTTCCTAATCCTAGTCTGTTTAATTAAGGAATTCCAGCTCAGAAGTGGACAAACTAGAATGTTTGGCAGAGAATTGCGTGTGGATACCTGTTATTAGGACTTCATCCTGCTGGATGCCCCACCCCCACTGTCTAAGGCAGGGCTCTTCAAACGCTGGCTGAGGAATTCTGGGAGTTGAAGTCCACAAGTCATAAAAGGGCCAAGTTTGAAGGCCCCTGGTCTGAGGCATTCCTTTGACGTAGAGCAGAAGGGTCCAAAGTTGGCAACTTTTAAGACTCGTGGACTTCAACTCCCAGAATTCCCCAGCCGGCACCGGTGGACTTCAACTCCCAGAATTCTCCAGCCGGCACCGGTGGACTTCAACTCCCAGAATTCCCCAGCCGGCACCGGTGGACTTCAACTCTCAGAATTCCTCAGCCGGCACCGGTGGACTTCAACTCCCAGAATTCCTCAGCCGGCACCGGTGGACTTCAACTCCCTGAATTCCTCAGCCGGCACCGGTGGACTTCAACTCCCAGAATTCCCCAGCCGGCACCGGTGGACTTCAACTCCCAGAATTCCTCAGCCGGCACCGGTGGACTTCAACTCCCAGAATTCCCCAGCCGGCATGAGAAGTTGAAGTCTTAAAAGGCCTTAAAGTTGTCAAGGTTGAGAAAGACGCCTTTGGGCTGGCTGAAGGATTCTGGGAGTTGAAGTCCACCCGTCTTAAAAGCTGCCCAGCTTGGAGCACACACACACACACACACACACCCCGTGATGTAGAGGGTTAGGGTCGCTGGGTTAATCTGGAGACAAGGCTGTAGGTCAGTGAGGGCGAACCTTTTTAGAGACCCAGCGCCCAAACTGCAACCCAAAACCCGCTTATGTATCGTCGGGTGCCGGGTGGGCATGGCCTATTGGGTGGGCGTGGCCTATTGGGTGGGCGTGGCCCGTTGGGTGGGCATGGCCCGTTGGGTGGGCATGGCCGCGGTGGTAACGGCAGACTGGGTGGGACTAAAAAGTTCAATCAATCAATTCCAACTTTGCGAGATCTTTTTTTTTTCCCACGGGAATTTGAAATTGATTTGATTGATTGAACCTTTTTTTTTCCTCGCACACGGCGGCGGAGGCCGAAAGCGAAAAAGTTTTATAAAACCCAGCTGAAGGCCTAGAACTGGGACGACAGTGCGCGTGCCCGCCAGAGAGGGCTCTGCGTGCCACCTTTGGCACCCGTGCCGCAGGTTCGCCACCACGGCTGCAGGTTTTCCAGGAGAGATTTTTTTTCCCCCATTCCCTGGACAGATGATGCCCCCCCACCCCCGATAGCAGAGACCAAATGCATGCTGGGAACAGAGCAAGAAGCAGCTTCTACAGGCCATCATCTGTCCAGGAGGGGGCGGGAAAAATTTCCCTCCTGGAAAACATCAATAATAGATCCTGGACGGCAGGATCGGGGGGGGGGGGGATGTCCCAGGGATCTTGAGGAAGGGAAGGTGGAGGGTCCCAGGTTACGTGGCTGTAAAGAGGAAGCCGGAGACTTACCTGACTGGCCAGGTGGAGGGATCCCGCCCAGGCCTCTTGGCAACCTCACGAATACGGAGAGAACGGCCGCCTTGTTGCCGAAGCAGGGCTCCAGAGTGATGGGCTTGGGGACCATCTGCAAGAGGGAGCAGAGGAGAGCAGGTGAAAGGTTGCCCCACCCCACCCCACCCCACCCCTGACAGTTTTCCCCACCCAGGAGGCTTTTCAGTCTGCCCAGGGGTGGGTGGGTGGGGGATAAGCAGAGGCCGCACTGTCCTGGAAGGAAAAGCAGATGGAGGAAAGGAAAGATTAAAGGAGGAGGAGGAGGAAGAAAAGATTAATAAAAGGAGGAGGCAGGAAAGGAAAAGGTGGGGAGGGAAGGGGGAAGTAAATGACTGAAGAAGGGAAAGATTAGAGGAAGAGAAAATAAAAGGAGGAGGGAAGGGAAGGGAGAGTGGGAAAGGAAAAGGAGGGGAGGAGAGAGGAGAGGAGGATGCCATGGTTCCGACAGATGAAATTCTTCAAAGAACTTCGAGGCGTCGCTTAGCTTAAAGAATCTTTATTTGAGTAGCATAGCGTCGGCACAGTCGAAGCCAAAATCTGAGTTCCCTTCCCCTGAGCCGGTAGTATCGAAGCACAATTCCCTCCTCCAATTAACCGTCATAAATCACATTCTCCAATTAGCTTGAAATGCAGGCTTCCCCTCCAGTTCTCCAGACCGGCCAATCCTTATCATCTCTTCTTTCGATAACCTTGGTTCTCACACTAGGCTTGGTATTGTTATGTCTAGCTAAACTCTCGTGCACATTCCTCCCCCCAGCATCTTCTAACTCTAACTCTAAGAGTAAAATGTAAGAAGAACAATGTTTGCATCTCCATCTGTTGTCAAAGCAAAAACATCCGATGTTAGCAGCGTTGACAGAGAAGGGAGGAGAGGGGATGGGAGGGAAGGAGAGGAGGAGGAGGAGAAGAGAAGAGAAGGAGAGAGGAAGGAGAGGAGGAGAGGAGGAGGAGGAGAGGAAGGGAGGAGAGCAGAGGAGGAGGAGAGCAGAGGAGAGGAGGAGAAGGAGGAGAAGAGAGGAGTGGAGAGAGGAAAAAGAGAGGGAGGGGGAGGAGGAGGAGGAGGAAAGGAAAGGGAGGAGAGGAGAGCAGAGGAGAAGGGGAGAGGAGGAGAGGAGGAGAAGAAGAGAGGAGTGGAGAGAGGAAAGGAGGAGGAGAGGAGGAAGAGGAGAGGAGGAGGAGGAGAGGAAAGCAGAGGAGGAGGAGAGGAGGAGGAGGAGAGGAGGAGGAGGAGAGGAAAGCAGAGGAGGAGGAGAGGAGGAGGAGAGAGGAAGAAGAGAGAGAGAGAGGAGGAGAGAAAGACTTCACCCAGAGTTCTTTCCACCGTGCAAAACAGGAAGCGGTTTTTATCCCCGACGCCCCCCCATTCTCCCACCAGGTGCTCAGGGCTTCAGCTTCCTCTGGGCCACATTCTCGACAGAGATACAAAGGCCAGGAGGGTCCCGGGTGGGCCCTATCCTGGTTCAAGGGCGGGCCAAGGATTAACCCTAACTTTCACTCAAGAAGTTAAGCAATGCCCCAGTCAGGGAAGTAGCGCCTCAGACAAATAATTCAAACAATGAAACAACAGCCTAAACAAGGAACCACCAAGCACAGCCCCACCGATATTCAACGGGGCAAGCCACTTCTGTATAAACCGAGAAAAAAAAAACCCTCCCTTCGCAGCACTGATGATGTCGCCTAGTTGGGTAGTGAAACGTCTGCAGGAAAACCACCAAGCTCAGAAAACACCAAGGACCCCGTCCAGATCTTAATTTTTATTTATTTATTTATTTATTTATTTATTTTTTAAAAATCCCTTCTCCGCAGCTCCTTATTCATCCGGAGCTGAGTCTGGTCTTCCGAGGATTTGAACGGCCAACCCATCCGTCTCTTTCTGCCGAGCGCTTTGGTGCAAGTTGCAAGGCGTTTTTAATTTGCGCCGAATGGGACGCGCCCGAGACCCCCATAGCGAAAGAGGGATGAAAAAGAAAGGCCACGTTTTTCCCAGCGATATTTCATTTTGATAGATCAGCAGCTCACTTTAATGGGGCATGTAATTAAATAGGGGGAGAAAAAATAATAGGGTGCTATGCTTCAATATCTACAGTATTTAAAAGAGCAACCCGCTTTCGGCGTAAGGAACAAAACAAATCTTGCTCTTCAAAATCCCCCCGGAAGCCAAGGCAACTAAGAGAGAGCTCCTTTTAGGACAGACATGAGGAGCACCCAGGACCCCAAAGCTGTCCTTCTCCTCCTCGCAAACCCCACTCCCTTCTAGCACTGATGGTGTTGCCTAGTTGGGTCATGAAACGTCTGCAAGGAAACCACCAAGCTCAGAGAGCACCAAGGACCCCACAGTTGTCATTCCTCCTCCTCCTCCTCCTCCTCCTCCTCCTCCTCCTCCTCCTCCTCCTCCTCCTCCTCTCTGCAAACCCCACTCCCTTCTAGCACAGATGATGTTACCTAGTTGGGTAATGAAATGTCTGCAAGAAAACCACCCTCAAGAGAGCACCCAGGACCCCACAGTTGTCCTCCTCCTCCTCCTCCTCCTCCCTTCTAGCACTGATGGTGTTACCTAGTTGGGTCATAAAACGTCTGCAAGGAAACAGCTGAGTTCTGAGAGCACCCAGGACCCCACAGTCTTCCTCCTCCTCCTCCTTCTTTCTGCAAACCCCCCTACCTTCTAGCACAGATGATGTTACCTAGTTGGGTAATGAGATGTCTGCAAGAAAACCACTCTCAAGAGAGCACCCAGGACCCCACAGTTCTCCTCCTCCTCCTCCTCCTCCTCCTCCCCCACTCCCTTCTAGCATTGATGATGTTACCTAGTTGGGTCATGAAATGTCTGCAAGGAAACCACCCAGCTCAGAGAGCACAAAAGATCCTCCTTCTTCTCTTTCTCCTTCTCCTTCCTCCTGTCCACAAATCTTTCTCCCTTCTAGCACTGATGATATTACCTAGTTGGGTCATGAAACGTCTGCAAGGAAACAGCCGAGTTCTGAGAGCACCCAGGGCCCCATAGTTTTCCTCCTCCTCCTCCTCCTCCTCCTCCTCCTCCTCCTCTCTTCCCCATTCTCCTTCATCCCTCCTCCTCCTCCCCCGCCCAAACACCACACTCTTCTAGCGCTAATAATGTTACCTAGCTGGGTCCTGAAACGTCTGCAGCTCAGAGAGAGCACCAAGGACCCTTCATTTCAACACCGAGCTACAAATCTTCTCCTTTAGGGGGGGACAGGCAGACAGGCAGACGTAGGCCCTGCTCCTGGGGTGGCTATTTTCTATCTCTTGTAGCTTCAAACCAGTTCTCTTCTAAAAGAAAGCCACGATGGCATATTCCCTTTCAGCGCGTCCCGATGGCGCCCTGCAATCTAGAGCCAATGCTTAGCCTAGAGATGCTAAGGGAAAGCAAAGGAGGGGCGAAGTTGTCATTGCGTTAACTAATGCCTAACAAACAAGGCAGGAAAAGTGCTTTTACGTGTCTCTGGTATTAAATGGACGAGAAAGACGCTGATGAATCGGTGGCTTCAGAACTGCTTTTACAACAGGGAGGGAGGGTGTTGTTGTTAACAGCCAGTGTCTTTGCACGTCCGTTCCCTGCAGAGTGGCTAAAGTTCAAAATAATTCTTTTCTTACAAAGGGAGCAGACGGAAAAACAAAAAAAAAACCCGCACCGTTATTTTTGTGCTGGAACTCAATTACGAGAACTAATGGATGCAGGGCTGGGCATCCCTGTACACACACACACACACACACACACACACACACACACAAAACCAGTTATAAATTGTCTGCAACAGCTTGCAGGGCCAGCGCTGAAATACACACAGGCAGCCGTGTCTGGCAGGGATTCATTCGGGGCATTTTTCAACCCGAGAGAAAGGAAGGCAGGCAAATATACGTCTCCCAGGATAACGTCGCAGGATCCTATCCGGGTGGTTCAACGGGACCAGAGATTTAGTCTTCCTAGCTTTACGGAGTATGTGTGGGAGCCCATCATCCTGAGGGAACGTCTCTCTAAAAAGAGCGTGAGCTGTTCTGTGTGTGGTATTGATAGGATAGGATAGGATAGGATAGGATAGGATAGGATAGGATAGGATAGGATAGGATAGGAGAGGAGAGGAGAGGAGAGGAGAGGAGAGGAGAGGAGAGGAGAGGAGAGGAGAGGAGAGGAGAGGAGAGGAGAGGAGAGGAGAGGAGAGAAGAGAAAGAATAGAATAGAATAGAATAGAATAGAAGAGAAGAGAAGAGAAGAGAAGAGAAGAGAAGAGAAGAGAAGAGAAGAGAAGAGAAGAGAAGAGAAGAGAAGAGAAGAATGGAATAGAAAGTAGAGTAGAGTAGAGTAGAGTAGAGTAGAGTAGAGTAGAATAGAATAGAATAGAATAGAATAGAATAGAATAGAATAGAATAGAATAGAATAGAATAGAATAGAATAGAATAGAATAGAATAGAATAGAATAGAATAGAAATACGGGATAGGATAGGATGGGATAGGATAGGACAGAACAGAATAAGGATAGGACAGGACAGGATTAGAATAGTACAGAATAGGAGCTGGAAGGTGCCTTGGAGGTCTTCTAGTCCATCCCCCTGCCCAAGCAGGAGAACCTATACCATCTCAGACAAGTGACTGTCTAATCTCTTCTTAAAAACCTCCAGTGATGGAGCGCTCACAATTTCTGGAGGCAGGTTGTTCTACTGATTAATTGTTCTAACTGTCCGGAAGTTTCTCCTTAGTTCTAGGTTGCTTCTCTCCTTGGTTAGTTTCCATCCGTTGCTTCTTGTCCTGCCTTCGGGAGCTTTGAAGAACAGCTTGACTCCCTCTTCTTTGGGGCAGCCCCTGAGATGCTGGAACGCTGCTATCATGTCACCCCTCGTCCTTCACTTCATTAAACTGGACATCCCCAATTCCAGCAACCGTTCCTTATACGTTTTAGCCTCCAGTCCCCTGATCACCTTTGCTGCTCTTCTCTGCCCTCTTTTCAGAGTCTCAACGCCTTTTTTACATTGTGGTGGCCAAAACCGGATGCCTCATTCGAACGTATCATAAAGTGGAACTAACTCTTGGTATGATCTTGATTCTATCCCTCTGTTAATGCAGCCTAGAACTTCTCTTCCTAAGGCTAAACATACCCAATCCCCTTAATGGTTTGGACTAGAACAGTGATGGCGAACCTTTTACAGACCGGGTGCCCAAACTGCAGCCCCAAACCCACTTATGTATCGTCGGGTGCCGAGTGGGCGTGGCCCATTGGGTGGGTGTGGCCCATTGGGTGGGTGTGGCTGCGGTGGTAACGGCAGACTGGGTGGGACTAAAAAGTTCAAACAATCAATTCCAAATTTGCGAGATCTTTTTTTTTTTCCCGCAAGAAGTTGGAATTGATTGATTGAACGAACCTTTTTTTTTTCTCGCACATGGCGGCGGAGGCCTAAAGTGAAAAACTTTTATAAAACCCAGCTGAAGGCCTAGAACTGGGACAAAGGCGCGTGTGCCCACAGAGAGGGCTCTGCGTGCCACCCGTGGCACCCGTGCCATAGGTTCGCAAACCACGGGACTGGAAGATCTCCACGGTCCCTCCAAGGCCCGAGCGACGATTCAGGAGGCCGTGTTGATACGTTTTTAAATTTCCATTATTTCCGTCCCCTCGCTGCCCGTTTTTGTTTTAACAAAGGATTATTTAGGCTTAGGATGGGAGATTTTCTTGAGGCGGCTTTCCGCGGACGCTAAGCCCCTGTGTCCGGCATCCCTTCAGCTCACGTGGCTTTTTTTTTTTCCCCCTCCAGATATTTTCAATCAAAGGGATCATCGAACGTCCGAGAGATAAAAGCAAGCAGGCGAGAGAAAGCGAAAAGGTCAAGGAATGAATGCAGTTGCATATTGAGGATCCTGATCTTCTTTCTTGATGTATTGGAATTGATATTTTTGTCCAGCCGCCACAGCTGCGAAGTGCCGATCAGCACAAGTTTGCAAGTTGGAAAGAACTCATTTTTTATTTTATTTTTATTTTTATTTATTTTAATTCCATTTATATCCCGCCCTTCTCCGAAGAACTCAGGGCGGCTTACAAGCTTTTAAACCCTGGCTTGTTCCCGAGTCTATAGCGGTACCTCGACACAGTTAGACCTCGGCTCACGACCGCGATTGAGGCCAAAATTTCTGTTGCTAATGGAGACATTTATTACGGGGGTTTTGCCCCATCTGGTCACAGCTGTTAAGGGGGGGGGAGGTCACTGCAGTTGTTAAATTAATCACACGGTTCCTTCAGTTGAATCTGGTTTCTCTGTTGACTTCGCTTGTCAGAAGGTCGCGGAGGGGGATCACGCGTCCCCGGAGACGCTGCAAACGGTCTGTAAATACGAGTCGGTTGCCGAGCCTCTCAATTTCGATCGCCTGACCCCGAGGACGCTGTAAAGGGTGTGAAAAACGGTCACCGGTCCCTTTTTCCAGTGCTGTTGGAACTTTGAACGGTTACTAAATGAACTGTTGCAAGTTGAAGATGGCCTGCAAAACGCGCGCCAGTGGAGAAAGATGTGTATTTCTGATTTTTTTTTAAAAAAAACAAACCCAGAGCAGCTACTATTGAAGCCGCAAAATTTCTTCCTGCCTTTTCAAATCTCCAGGCGGTTTTATGAATGCCTGACGCTCTCTTGCAAAAGCTGGACCTCTGTCTGCCTTTCAGATAAGAGTTCCAATTATTGCTCCTCTGAATGAAGGACCTGACGTTGCAAAACTGCAGAGCAAGCTTGCTGGTCAAGAATACAGTACAACGGAATGGAGCGGGAAGGGACCATGGAGGTCTTCTAGTCCAGCCCCCTGATCAAGCAGGAGAACCTACACCATCTCAGACAGCTGAATGTCCAGTCTCTTCTTAAAAATCTCCAGTGATGGAGCGCCCACGATTTCTGGTGGCGAGCTGTTCCACTGGTTCATTGTCCTCACTGCCGGGAAGTTTCTCCTTAATTCCAGGTTGCTTCTCTCTTTGGTCAGTTTCCAACCGTTGTTTCTTATCCTGGTTTTTGGATAACCTGTCCTGTTTGGAGTTAAGAGCCTAAGCCAGCTTTAAGGCACGCTCAGCTGCAGGCTTTCTCAACCCTGGGAATTTTAAGAGGCGTGGACTTCAACGCCCAGAATTCCCCCAGGTGGCTGAGGAATTCTGGGAGTTGAAAGTCCACAGGTTTTTCAAGGTGTCAAGGTTGGGCAGCCTTGCAACGGACCTTCCAGAAAGCAAGCGTCCTCCATCCGAGTCCCGTTTAAGTGAAAAATTCAAAAAAATTAATTTGAAGGGATTATTCTTCCAAAGGAAAAAGGTGAGGTTTGGAGTGACAGCCAGCTGCACACACCGGCTGTCGACTTTTTTTGGTATTCGTTCCGCAGATAGCCGAAACAGGTTGGAATAAATTAGGGGATTATTGTCAAAAAACACTTCCATGTCTTCCTCTAAAACCCAATTCATCGCTTTTCCAAAGTCAGGGTGGAGGGGTGGGGGTGGGGAAATGAAAGCTGAGCCCCATCTCAGTCCCACCGTATGCCTGAGCTTTGGCTGAAATGATAAAGAGCTGAAAAATTGCCCCAAAACACAGCCGTTTTCCCTTGGCGCTGGCCAGACACCGAGGTTGGTGTGTTGCTTTTTATTTTATTTTTTTTTTAAAAAAAAACAACACAACTTTTATTTAGGAAGCAAATCCCAAATCTATGTCTTCCGAGGCTGGCTGAAAGCCATTCTGTTTTTATCTCCTTCTGCTGTTGCCGAAATGGCACAACGCTGCAAAACGCACGCCGGACTTTTAGCAGAGCTAATCTCTTTGGCCAGCCTCAATTTGCCTGCCCAATTTTCAACTCCGGATGTTCAAAAAAAAAAAAAAAAAAAGCCGGGGAGTTTCTCACGAAGCCTTACAAACTCGGCAAAAGCAGCACGCGAAAGGACGCGCCCAAAGCAGCCAAAACCCCACACTGGCTTGTGTGCGCTTCCTTGCGCGCCCAGGTAGTCTTTGACGTACGACCACAATTGCCGTCGCAATTTCTGTCGCCAACGCTGCTGTTCGTTAAATTAGTCACAGGGCTGTTCATCAGACTTCCCCCGTTGACTTGGCTGGTCAGAAAGTCACCAAAAGGGGATCGCGTGAGCCCGGGATGCGGCGACCGTTATAAATACGAGTCAGTGGCCGAGCGTCTGAATTTCGCTCACGTGACCGTGGGGATGCCACCGCGGTCCTAGGTGTGAACAACGGTCCTAAGTCACTTTTTTTTTTCAGGGCCTGTTGTAACTTCCAACGGTCGCTAAATGAACTGTTGTGGGTCAAGGACAGCCACTGGCACGAGCAAGCGACAAATTTGCACCCTGGGTCTTTTGATGTTTTGGGAAGGGGTGGATTTGGCCTCGACCTTCCCAACGGAGAGGAGTACAAGAAATTAACTCGGACTGTTGAACAGCCCCCCCCCCCCTCTCAACTATTCTGCTCCAGTGTCAGTTGCTGTCTGGATCCTGGGGTCATACAAACCTTGATTGAACACATAACGTAGAGTAATTGGGCTGGAAGGGACCTTTGATTGGGCCCAAAGTCACTCGCTCAGCTTTCCTGGCTAAGGCGGGACTAGAACTCACCATCGCCTGGTGATTGGTCCAAAGTCATCCAGCTGACTTTGGAACCTAAGGCGGGACTAGAACTCGCCGTCTCCTGGTGATTGGCCCAAAGTCATATAGCCGGCTTTCCTGTCTAAAGCGGGACTAGAACTCACCGTCGCCTGGTGATTGGCCCAATGTTAACCAGCTAGATTTCATTCCTAAGGTGTGACTAGAACTCACCATCTCCTAGTGATTGGCCCAAAGTCATATAGCCGGCTTTCATTTCTAAGGCAGGACTAGAACTCACCGTCGCCTGGTGATTGGCCCAAAGTCATATAGCCAGCTTTCGTGTCTAAAGCGGGACTAGAACTCATCATCGCCTGGTGATTGGCCCAATATTAACCAGCCAGATTTCATTTCTAAGGCAGGACTAGAACTCACCGTCGCCTGGTGATTGGCCCAAAGTCATATAGCCAGCTTTGGTGTCTAAAGCGGGACTAGAACTCATCATCGCCTGGTGATTGGCCCAATATTAACCAGCCAGATTTCATTCCTAAGGTGTGACTAGAACTCACCGTCTCCTGGTGATTGGACCAAAGTCACCCAGCCGGACCAAAATCACCCAGCCGGGTTGCATGTCTAAGGAGGGACTAGAACTCACCGTCTCCTGGTGACTAGGACAAAGTCATATAGCCGGCTTTCATTTCTAAGGCGGGACGAGGACTCACTGTCTCCTGGTGACTGGCCCAAAATCCCCAAGCTGGCTTTCACACCTAAAGTTGGACTAGAATTCCCTGTCTCCCACTTTCTTACCCTGGCGTTTTAACCATCCTTAGCTACAGTGTTCTAACACCACCCTGGCTTTTCAGCTGTTGGAATCCCTTAATCTTAGGTCCCCACAGGAGACGAATTTCTGGCAGATCTAAATAATCTTGGACCTGAAATAAAATACACTTCTTTTTTTAAAAAAAAAAATCCTGGATATTTGGCCCGCAAACTTTGAAGAAGAGGCAGCAAGGGGCGGCTTTGGGAAAGACTACGATCTCTCCAGCTGACACCGGGCCGAAGGAAACCCGCGGAGGCTTCAAGGGAAAAAAAAAAAAGGTCTTCGAAACATGGCTAACCAGAGCAGATGGTCATTTTAGTGTCCAGGCTGTCTGGGAAAAGGGGAGCCTGTCCGTCAGTTCTGCATTTGGGGAGAAAGAGTTTTCCAAACAAGTCACCAATTCCCGGCCTTCGTGAATTCCTTCATAAAAGAAGTCAGGAAAGCTTGGCTTATTCCAATTTATCCTTCTTGCTTCCAGACGTGATTTGTGAAATCCCACGTCTCATTTTGTCAACGCAGGCGCTCCTCACTTTGCGGCCAGAATTTCAGGCCCAACGTCTTAAGTCCTCGGCCGCGGCGGAGCCCCAAATTCCCGTCGCTAAGTGAGGCGGTTCTTAAGCGAGTCCTGCCCTGTTTTACCTTCGCTAAGTGAATTGCCGCGGTTTGTGACGTCAGTAACACACAGCGGTTAAGTGAATCCGCCCCGCCCCATCGACCTTGCTCGTCTGAACGTCGGAAAAGGGGATCGCGTGACCCCGGGAACGATGCCACGGTCATAAACGCGAGCCAGCGGCCGAGCGTCTGAATTCCCATCACGTGACCTACAGGGACGCCACAACGGTTGTAAAGTATGAGGAACCGTTGCAATTGGCTTTTTCCGGGGCCGCCGTATAACTTGGTACGGTCACTTAAGAAACGGTTGTAAGTCAAGGACTGTCTGATTTTCACCGAGTGATGATGTTCGTTCTTTCTTCCTACCCGTAACTAAACGGTGGATTTTTTAAAAAAAACGGTGCGCAAGGTACAACAGGCTTTGGTAGCTACATCGGTGAGATCTAAGGGGATCCCTCCCCGACGCGGGATGTGTTAAGAAATGCAAAGTAACTCACAGGGGCAGGGTGGGACGTGTCTTGCAACGTGGCTTCCTTGAGTACCTGCGCAGGGAATACTCAGCCCATAAAGGGAAGCACAGGAAACGAAAGAATATAAGAGACGGTGAGCAAATTTAAGCAACTGAGTCTCGTCGTGTGATTTTTCTCCCCACCCCACCCCACCCCCTTGGCTTCCCAAACCGTGGCCTGTCTTCTGAAACTGCTCCCCGATTCCCCGTGGCCCGTGTCACGTTCGGCTGCCGTCAAAAGAGGCCACAAACGCAGTCGAGGTGGATGAATTTCAGAGCAGGTAGACGCTGGCCAATTCCCAGGCCCGTTTTGTATGCAGACCAACAATGGCTGCCGGCTTCCATATTAATTACGAACATATGCCCGCATCGCGCGTCTCCCCAGGCCAGGAATAGGGGGGGGAAGGGCTGAACGGGAGGAAGAGGAAGGGGGGAGAAGGAGGGGCAGCCTCTCAAGGGATTCTCCCCCAAGGGAGGGGAAGGAGGAGGGGGATGGCTGGCAAGTTGGGCCTGCAGAGCAAGCGGGAGGTGGGGGAAACACGTCCAGCGAGATAGAAAAGGGGGGAGGGAGATACTTGAAAAATTCTGACACACACACACACACACACACACACACACACACACACACACACACACACACAGAGCTTGCAATGTGTTAGGCTCCTAGGGCTGAGCCCAACCTCCTGCAGACTGAGCAGCATTTTACAGCAGGGTTTCCCAACCTTGGCCACTTTAAGATGTGTGGACGTCAACTCCCAGAATTCCCCAGCCAGGAATTCTGGGGTCTTACTGTTGCCAAAGATAAAGAACACTGCTGAAGAAGTCCCTTCCAAGGTCCCTTCCAATTCTATTACTATTACTATCTCCAAGGTCCCTTCCACTACTACTACTACCATCATCTCCCAAGGTCCCTTCCAATTCTATTACTATTACTATTATTATCTCCAAGGTCCCTTCCATCACTACTACTACCATCATCTCCAAGGTCCCTTCCAATTCTATTACTACTATTATTACCTCCAAGGTCCCTTCCAATTCTATTACTATTACTATTATTATCTGCAAGGTCCCTTCCATCACTACTACTACTACTACTACCATCATCTCCAAGGTCCCTTCCAATTCTATTACTACTATTATTACCTCCAAGGTCCCTTCCAATTCTATTACTATTACAATTATTATCTGCAAGGTCCCTTCCATCACTACTACTACTGCTACTACTTCTTCTTCTATTACTACTACTACTACCATCATCTCCAAGGTCCCAATTCTATTACTACTATTATTACCTCCAAGGTCCCTTCCAATTCTACTACTACTACTACTACTACTACCATCATCATCATCATCTCCAATGTCCCTTCCAATTCTATTATTATTACTATTATTACCTCCAAGGTCCCTTCCAATTCTATTACTACATCATCATCATCATCATCATCATCATCATCTCCAAAGTCCCTTCCAATTCTATTACTATTACTATTACTACTATCATCATCATCTCCAAGGTCCCTTCCAATTCAATTACTATTACTATTATTATTATTATTATTATTACCTCCAAGGTCCCTTCCAATTCTATTACTACTACTACTACTACCATCATCATCATCATCATCATCATCATCATCATCTCCAAGGTCCCTTCCAATTCTATTACTATTACTATTATTATTATTACCTCTAAGGTCCCTTCCAATTCTATTACTATTACTATTATTATTATTACCTCCAAGGTCCCTTCCAATTCCATTACCACTACTACTACTACTACTAGTACTACCACTACCTCCAAGGTCCCTTCCAATTCTATTACTACTACTATTACTATCATCATCATCATCATCACCACCACCATCATCATCATCATCTCCAAAGTCCCTTCCAATTCTATTACTATTACTATTATTACCTCCAAGGTCCCTTCCAATTCTATTATCATCATCATCATCGTTATCTTCTCAAAAAAAAAAAGAATTGGATTTATATATTTATTTTTTAAATTAAACCATATCACCGCAAGGTGGACACGAGCAGCCCGGAGGAAAGATGTCAGACCAAGACCGAGGCGCGACGGATTCGGTACTTAAGATGCTTTTGCTTACGACTAAGTTTCTCCCACGGCTCGGCATCTCCACACATTACCCGGCAGGAACGGCCCCGGCTGGGCCAACATCTCACCTTAATGCTGCCTCCAATGAGGTCCGGGGGCGCTTCGTCCGTTTCCAAGGCAACGTTGATGGACGCAAAGGGGCGGCTGGCCATCTGCTGCATCTCTCGGAGCAATTGCTGGGGAATAAAGGCCAGGATGTTAATACGGGGGGGGGGGGCAGGGGGGGTCCGACACGTTTGAGGGTCATAGACATTCGGGAGAAGGGAGGGGTAAACAAGAGAAGGCTGGAGTCGAGACCCACCTCTGTGTTCGGAACGAAAATATTTTAAATTTTAAAACTGGCGTCTAAAGCCGTGTTTCTCAACCTTGGCTGCTTCAAGCTGAGTGGACGTCAACTCCCAGGATTCCCCAGCTGGCTACGCTGGAAGTCAAATGCCACGATCCCAGATCCTTAATCTCCTCCCACACTGACATCAAACAGCACCAGTTCGATTGGAGCAACACAAAAATCATCGGCCACGCTACCACCTGCCACGCTCCTGAGTTCACCAAAACCTGCCCCTCCGCCAGCAATTCCATCCACAGACACAGCGACCCACAACCAGCCGACGAAGCCCTCGGGATCCAAATTAACCACACAGCCAATCAGAGACAGCATCGACTCTCAACCACCCCGCGCGATTCCCCCACTCTCACCAGCAGTTTACCTCCCATTGACCCTGACCTGATGCAACCTCCCCATCGCAAGACCCATCACAAGACCCTCGCTCAACACACCCACAGTTGACCCATCACAAGACCCATAAGACCCTCACTCAACACACCCACACTTGACTCATCGCAAGACCCATCACAAGACCCTTGCTCAACACACGCAGTTGACCCATCTCAAGACCCATCACAAGACTCTCGTTCAACACATCCACACTTGACCCATAAGACCCTCGCTCAACACACCCACAGTTGACCCATCACATGACCCTCGCTCAACACCCATAGTTGACCCATCTCAAGACCCATCACAACTCATTCAACACACCCACACCTGACCCATCACAAGACCCATAAGTCCCTCACTCAACACAACCACACTTGACTCATCGCAAGACCCATCAAAAGACCCTTGTTCAACACACGCAGTTGACCCATCAAGACTCTCATTCAACACCCACACTTGACCCATAACTCTCACTCAACACACCCACACCTGACCCATAAGACCCTCACTCAACACACCCACACCTGACCCATCACAATACCCATCACAAGACCCTTGCTCAACACCCACAGTTGACCCATCTCAAGACCCATCATAAGACTCTCGTTCAACACACCCAACCTTGACCCATCACAAGACCCATAAGACCCTCACTCAACACACCCACACTTGACTCATCGCAAGACCCATCACCCTTGTTCAACACACAAAGTTGACCCATCTCAAGACCCATCACAAGACTCTCGTTCAACACACCCACACTTGACCCATAAGACTCTCACTCAACACACCCACACTTGACCCATAAGACCCTCACTCAACACACCCACACTTGACCCATGACCCTCACTTAACAAACCCACACCTGACCCATCACAAGACCCTCACTCAACACACACACAGTTGACTCATCGCAAGACCCATCACAAGACCCTCATTCAACACACCCACACCTGACCCATCACAAGACCCATCACAAGACCCTTGCTCAACAGACACACAGTTGACCCATCTCAAGACCCACCACAAGACTCTCATTCAACACACCCACACCTGACCCATCACAACGCCTACGGACCACATGAAGCCCTTAGAGGCAGAAGAGCACCAACACGGACATCCCCTCAACTCCACTGAAGGCATGACCCAGCCTGGTAACAAAACATTCGGGAACCAACCCAGAAGCTTTGGAGAAGTAACCTCCATCCACATCTTTTTATCTGATAATCCATACAGGTAGATTTTGACTTGCAACCACGACTGAGATCCCAACTTGTGCTGCTAAGCAAGATGGCTCTTTAGCAAGTAGGGCCTGATTTTACCACCGGGTTTTTGGTGTCCCTGTCATTAAGTGAACCCTTGCAGTCATTAAGCGAATCCAGCTTCCCCCGCTCTTCCCCATTGACTTTGCTTGATTGGAGGCCAACTGGGACGGTTGCAAGTATGGTTCGCACGATGCCGGGAACCTGCAACTGTTGTGAATACACTCTGGCTGGGAAGCGCCTGAATTTTGACCACATGACCGGGGGGGCACGCACTGCGACTGTCGTAAGTACGAGGACTGGGTATCGGCCACTTCTTTTTCAGGGCCGTATCGCTTCAAATGCTTGCCAAAACAAGTCAAGGACTTATCTGTCTCTAAACCTACGTTTGCAAATAATAACGATGATAATAATAATAATAATAATAATAATAATAATAATAATAATAATAATAATAGGAAAGTGAAGCAGAAGCGTCTTTCTTTATATAACTGCATTTTTTTTTAAAAAAAAAGGGAAACAGTTTAATTCTGTTCCCAGCAGCTGTGCAGTAAGTTTATAGGATGACAAGTCTTCAGATTGGCTTTATTATTAGTAGGTGTCTGTTTTAAGGTTTGTCTCAATAGTCATGGTATTAAAAAAAAAAAATCTCCTCTTCTGGCATTCGTTACGCCATTTTATTTATCTTTTAGCCAAGGAGGCTAATGGAATCCAAAAGGAAAAGGGGAAAAAAAACAAAGAAAAGGCTTTAGAAGTTACAAACACAGAAAAAAGAATTAAAATCATAAATCCGGTACTCTCGGTCAATAAAACCACAGGCTGAACAGCCAAAAACTGTGACAAAATCTCTCATTCTCATTCTCTCCCTCTCCCTCTCTCTCTCTCTCTCTCTCTCTCTCTCTCTCTCTCTCTCTCTCTCTCTCTCTCTCTCTCTCTCTCTCTCTCTTTCTCATTCTCTCTCTCTCTCTCTCTCTCCCTCCCCCCTGGGTTTATGAAATGCCATTGGGGCTGCACATTACATGCGTCAGAAAGTTCCAGAAGGCTGAAACTCAACAGGGAAACCATCTGTGGCCCCTCCGCAAAGTCTCAGGAAGATAGAAAGAAGCAAGATCTCATCAAGGAGGCGATTTTTCATCTGGGCAAAAAAGATTTCACCCTCAGAGATGGTAAGAGACGGTAAATGCTAAGAAAAGCCCATTTAAGACAGCAGAGGTCGGACTAGGGATGACCTCAGGGACCCTCCCAACTCTGATTCTATTTTCTGTTCTCTTTTGCCTATTCTCCATATTCCGTGCCATTCTATCCTGTACGTGCCAGACCCGATGGCAATTATGCGCTAATGCAGGGGTCTTCAAACATGGCCCTTTGATGACTCGTGGACTTCAACTCCCAGAATTCTCAGGCAGGCCTGCTGAGGAATTCTGGGAGTTGAAGTCCACGAGTCATCAAAGGGCCAGGTTTGAAGGACCCCTGACATAGACCTTTAAGAGGAGTGGACTTCAACTCCCAGAATTCCTCAGCCAGCGTGCCTGGTTGAGGAATTCCTGGGAGTTGAAGTCCAAGAGTCATCAAAGAGTCAGGTTTGAAGACCCCTGACATAGACCTTTTAAGAGGAGTGGACTTCAAACTCCCAGAATTCCTCAGCCAGCGTGCCTGGCTGAGGAATTCTGTGAGTTGAAGTCCACGAGTCATCAAAGGGCCAAGTTTGAAGACCCCTGACATAGACCTTTAAGAGGAGTGGACTTCAACTCCCAGAATTCCACAGCCAGCGTGCCTGGCTGAGGAATTCTGTGAGTTGAAGTCCACGAGTCATCAAAGGGCCAGTTTGAAGACCCCTGACATAGACCTTTAAGAGGAGTGGACTTCAACTCCCAGAATTCCTCGGCCAGCGTGCCTGGCTGAGGAATTCTGGGAGTTGAAGTCCACGAGTCATCAAAGGGCCAAGTTTGAAGACCCCTGACATAGACCTTTAAGAGGAGTGGACTTCAACTTCAATGTCTGCAGGGAAACCAACCCAGCTCAGAGGGCACCCAGGACCCCCCCCTCCCTTCAACCCCGAGCTGCAAATACTCTCCTCTGTCAGACTGCAACGCTGTTTTTTTTAAATGTGGACAGAATACCCAAGATTGGGATCTGACCGTGGCGAGATAAAACGGTCCTGTTATTCCTCCTGACTTGGAAAATTACATCCGTTGATGCAAATCTAAAATTGCATTTGTCTGCTGTGGTTGTTTTTTTTTTTTTTTTGTTTTGTTCCCCCGCTGCCACATGATCACAGCGCAAACTCAACTTCTAGTTTGCAATCCATTATTATTTCAAGTTCTCTCTGACAAGCTCTATTGTCAAGCCAGGTTTTTCCCCCCCATCCTGGGCTTCTGAATTTCGCCTTTGCGTCTGTTGGGTTGCGCTTATAGGAGCGTGAGAGCGTTTCTCTTAACTCGCGCGGCCCAACCGTGTAAAAAATAGTTTCCCTTCTCTTCCAAGAAGAATGCTTTATTTAGCGACTTAAGTGAAGAAAGAGAAGGAACGCAACAAAAAGCAGGAGAAGAATGAAGCTACAAAAGGCTGAGGAAGCAATTCCAAAGGATCTTTCTGGGCTCCTGGAACGCGGGAATAATGGCGGAATTGAAGGCTTTCCTCCGTCTCTCCTTGCCTGTTGATACTTCAGGTAGTCCTCAACGACCACAATTGAACTCCCCAAATATCCGGCGTTAAGTGAGGACCCTTGTTGTGAATTTTGACCGATTCTATGACCTTTCTGGTCGTTAAGAGAATCCCTACAGTTGCTAAGTTAGTAACCTGGTCGTTCAGTGGATCTACTCCCTTCTAGCACTGATGATGTTCCCCAGCTGGGTCATGAAACGTCTGCAGGACAACCACCCAGCTCAGAGAGCACAAGACCCCACATTCCTCCTCCTCCTCCTCCCTGCAAACCCCACACACCTTCTAGCACTGATGATGTTACCTAGTTGGGTCATGAAACGTCTGCAAGGAAACCACCCAGGTCAGAGAGCACCAAGGACCCCACAGTCCTTCCTTCCTTCCTTCCTTCCTTCCTTCCTTCCTTCCTTCCTTCCTCCTTCCTTCCTTCCTTCCTTCCTTCCTTCCTTCCTTCTAGCACTGATGATGTTCCCTAGTTGGGTCATGAAACGTCTGTAAGGAAACCACCCAGCTCAGAGAGCACCAAGGACCCCGCAGTCCGTCCTTCCTTCCTTCCTTCCTTCCTTCCTTCCTTCCTTCCTTCCTTCCTTCCTTCCTTCCTTCCTTCTAGCACTGATGATGTTCCCTAGTTGGGTCATGAAACGTCTGTAAGGAAACCACCCAGCTCAGAGAGCACCGAGGACCCCAGAGTCCTCCTCCTTCCCCTTTCCCTTCCCCTCCCCCCCTCCTCCTCCTCCTCCTCCTCCTCCTCTCCACAAACCTCACTTCCTGCTATCACTGATGATCTTCCTAGCTGGTCGTGAAACAACCACGCTCAGAGAGTACCAAGAGCCCTCATATCAACCCTGAGCTACAAATATTCCCATCTATCAGTACCTCGAATAGTTACCGCACTAAGAAATAATGGGGTGGGGGGAAAACACGCTTAAACTAATCCAATAAATAAAAGCTCCATTTTCAAGTGAGACTAAACGCCTCTCAGCTCTTCCTTTCTTGCTCAGCCGAGCGGTTTCTCCCAGCCTGATTCAACGCCGCCTCCTCCTCCTCCTCCTCCTCCTCGTAGTAGAGACCCACCTCACATCTGGATCTTATGAATGGTTGTCTGCCATCCACCCGAGCGTGACTCAGCCGGCCTTCCAAACGCTCTTGTTTGTCTTATAATTGGAAGGAGGGTGAACAAGCTGTACAGATGTGTCCAGGAACCTCACGGGTGGGGTGCTTTGATTGTGTGAACGTTCGACTCCTCGCCGAGTTAATGAGTTCTGCTTAGATTCTTATTTCAGGCGTATTTATCAGGACAGCTTGCTCTTGACTTTTTTTTTTCCTTTTCCTTTCATTTGTTTTCCTTTATTCCCACAGCCGTTAGACAAAGCGTTTTATGGTAGCCGAAGGGCACAATTACCAGAGAGAGCGTCAACCCGGCAACCTTCTTTGCGCTTTTTTTTTTTCCAGTTTGCCAATCCGCTGAACGGTCTTTTAAAAGAGGAGGTTAAAAGCTTGGAACTTGTCCCAAGTTGCAGGTTTCTCGGTGGGGCCCCGGATTGAGGATATACGGTGGACAAAACGTCATTTTTTTTGATACCGGTAGCAGAACCCAGAAGGTCGAATGAAGAAGAGTTGGAACGGGGCCTGGAGATCTTCCAGTCCAGCCCCTTTGCTTGAGCAGGAGACTCTGGCCTTCACCGTTCCAGGCAAACGGTTTGCCCAGTCCTTTCACGAAAACCTCCACCCACAACTTTTGGAGGCCAACAGCTCAGTGGTGAATTGTCCTCACTGTCAGGAAATTTCTCCTTAGTTCTAGGTTGCTTCTGTCTGTTATTATAGAGCCTTGGTGGAGCAAGTGGGCTAATGCCCTCCTTAAGTAACACCAGCTGCCTGCAATTAGTGTAGGTTCTGAGTCCCCACCAGGCTCAAGGTTGACTCAGCCTTCCATCCTTCCCAGGTAGGTAAAATGAGGACCCAGATTGTTGGGGCAATAAGCTGACTTTGTAATAATGCCGCTTGGGGTGTGTGTGAAAGCCCTAACAAGCAGGCATATACATAGAATGAAGGCTACTGCTAAGCTTGTAAGCCTCCCTGAGTCTTCGGAGAAGGGCGGGATATAAATGGGATTTTTTTAAAAAAAATTCTTGCCCTGCCCGCAGGTGCTTCAGGGAACACGTGACTCGCTCTGGAAGGTGGTGGAAGGCTGTCGTGTCAGCCCTAGAGTCCTTCCCTTCTGAACTTTTTACAGAATGACGGGAGATGGAAGGGACCTTGGAGGTCTTCTAGTCCAACCCGCCACAAAGAAGAGGGAGCCAAGCTATTCTCCAAAGCGCCTGAAAGCAGGACAGGAAGCAACCGGATGGAAACTAACCAAGGAGAGAAGCAACCTAGAACTAAGGAGAAACTTCCTGAGAACACACGAACCAGTGGAACCACCTGCCTCCAGATATTATTATTATTATTATTATTATTATTATTATTATTATATTATTATTATTATTATTATTATTATTATTATTATTATTATTAACCCTCTGCTCAAGCAGGAGGACTCGGCTAGCCTCTTCTTAAAAACCTCCAGTGATGGAGCGCCCACGATTTCTGGTGGCCAGCTGTTCCACTGGTTGATTGTCCTCACTGCCAGGAAGTTTCTCCTTAATTCCAGGTTGCTTCTCTCTTTGTTCAGCTTCCAACCATTGTTTCTTGTCCTTCCCTCTGGGTGCTTTGGAGAACAACGTGACCCCCCCCCCTCTTCTTTGTGGCAGCCCCTCGAATACTGGAATAGGGGAATAACTCCTCTATTTCTTCTTTTTTTTAGACTAGCTAGCCCAAACCCAAGTCCCGCAGCCGTTCTCGTATGTTTTAAGGTCATTAAGTTACTTTTTTAAAGTGCAGTTTGTAACTTTGACCGGTCACTCAAAGAGTAGTTGTAAGTCAAAGGATTAGCTGTATTAAAAACCACTGTTCCAGCCACTTCCAGCCCATTTCAATTCTTTAAAAGCCCTCCGTGCTGCCTAATCTAGCCATTGGGGCAAAAAGCCAAAAAAAAAAAACCCCACAAACAAACCAAGAATCCCTTATTTTGGGATTTTCCCCGTTTCTTTTAACAGTAAGAGGTGAAACCCCTCAATGCCTAAAATAAACACGCTACCTTCTTC
>NW_028148158.1:0-29952 GCF_947247035.1 Vipera ursinii | reverse complement strand
AAACAACAATAAAGGGACTACCAGCCCTGGTGGCGCAGTGGTTAAAGTGCAGTATTGCAGGCAAACTCTGCCTTCAGCCTGGAGTTCGATCCTGACGGGCCTCAAGGTTGTCTCAGTCTTCCGAAGACGGTCAAATGAGGACCCAGATTGTTGGGGGAAAATAATGCTTCTACATGGCAAATTCCCCGGAGACCTCTGTAAAGCATCATGAGGCAGTATATAAGCCTAAATGTGTGTTGTTCTTGGTTCTTTGGGGCTTGATATTCCACAGGATCATTCTTTTTTTTTTAAAAAAAGGGAAGAGGCAATTTACTGGAGCGCAGATCTTTTAGGATAATAGACGCTTCCAGTCACCCAGCTGTGCATTGCACTCTTCAGGTTCTTGATGTAACACACTGTGAGTTGTTCAGGCCATTGAGTTCCTCAGCCAAGCCAGGGTATTACTTAAATGTCCTTCTCTAGCAGCACTCCAAACACTCTAGATTTGCTGAGCGTTTTCATGAATGCTAAGAGTGTGTGTGGGGGGGGAAGCAAAACTGTCCACAAAGGCTAAATCCTTTGCTAAATCCTCCTGTAGGATGGATTATTTCACTGGGAACAGGACCTTAATTTTGCAGACTTTTTCCTGTAGTGCCTGCAGGCAGATTGTCGCTACCTTGCAATCTTTTTTCTTTGGGAAGAGTGGAAATCAATGGATGCAAAGCCAGTTGGAGGACAGCTAAAAATTCAGGGTGGAACATCGAGAAGAGAAAGGGCTTTTCTCAAGAACTAAGTTCGTTCGTTCGTTCGTTCATTCACTTATTCATTCATAATTTATATGGCTCTTCACTCTCGGTCATTAAACAAGACCCATCCCTACCTCCTTAGCAACAATAATCCGTCAGATAAGAAGTCTAATGGGCTCCCTCCCACTCTGGATTCCCCAGGCCTCTTGGCAAAACCAGGTCTTCAGGACCTTGTGAAAGAGTGTCAGTGTTTGAGGCAGTCTAATCTCGACTGGGATGATGCTCCAAAAGGAGAGAGCCACCACAGAAAAGGCCCTTCTTCTTGGTCCCGTCAAACGAACCTCCTTAGAGTGGGGAAAGCCCCAAGCCTTCAGGTGGGGAAAACACACAGCCGCAGCCGGTCAGCAATAAGGAACTGCCTTTTGCACCTCATGCGAGGACACGTGTCAAGCCCCGTGGGCTTGCCACTTCAGGGAAGGGAAAGGGGAGATAGCCGAGGGAGCCCACGGTTGGATGGCAAACTGCTGATGTCATTGCCTGACGACCAGGAAATCCCCCTTTGCCCGGGAATCCCTCCACCTGGAGCTCCCAGCTGCATGCTGACTGCTCTCTCTCTGGCCGCCAAACAGCTGAGGCTCCTGGCTGCATGCTGGACTGCTGGAGACGACGCTGGAGGGGGGAGGCGGAGGCCAGCAATGCTGGTTTTAGGGACGGGCGCCGGATGCTGGCTGGTTGGATGGGGTGGAGCTAAGGGGATTGCCTGTATATAAGGCGCTGGGAGCAAGTCACTCCCAGTGCTGACTATTTGCTGTTATTTGCCGTCAATAAACACTGGTCAGAATTTTCCTGCCTAGCCAGGTACCTTGTTGACCATCATTAATCATTTGTGGAACCAGGGCTGGTAAGGACTCTGACAACACGTTGGGCAGAGAAAAGGCAGAAACAGAGAAGGTCAGCCAGATTACTCATGAGGAGGCAGCCTTGCCCTTCTTGATGGGCTGCACCAGAAGCTGGCTATTTAGTACAGCAGAAAGAGGGAAGCGATGCTGGGGACAATGTTTCATTTCTTCGCTGTGTGTTTTGTGGTTGTTGTGGGCTTAACTGGGACAGTCCTGGATTTTTGGTGAAGGGAGTTGCGGGGGAATATTAATAAACCCACTAAACCACCGTTGTCTGGGCGTGCGAGTGAGCGGGACAGCACAGTGGAACGGGAGGAGTCTGGTAGAAAAGGATGGCCATTGGGATCAACATATACAGGAAGGAGTAGAAATCTTTTAAATATACCAGGTCAGTAGTGCTTGGGGGAGAAAAAGTTCTGAATTGATACAGTGACATCCCAAGTATGCAGTGATCATAAATGTCCTTATATGATAGCATAGCCTCATTTGCCAAGGTTTTTCAAACATATCTATTTGAACAAGCCGGCCTGGTCTGATGGGTTTAGGGGTAATTTAATGTTATTGTATTAATTGTATAGAATTGGGCTGTAATATTTAATATATATTTTTTTTTAATTTTTGTATTTTGTATTTTATTGTATTGCCCTGTACACCGCCCTAAATTATTATTATTATTATTATTATTATTATTATTATTATTATTATTATTATTATTATTATTATTATTATTATTATTATTATTATTATTATTATTATTAGCTTTCTTTTGGAAGGTTATTAAGATCCAGGAGAGAGAGTGTGGAGATTCCTTGATTCACTTTAGCAGGCAGAGATCTACTGGCCCACATATGTTTTGTTGATGCCATCCTTTGAGTGATTTGCATCTGTAATAGGGTAATGCCATATGTATAGGTATTCCTTGACTTATGACCACAATTGAGCCCAAATTTCCATTACTAAGCAAGTTGTTGAGTGAGTTTTGCCCTGCTTTACGACCCCTTTTTGCCACAGTTGTTAAGTGAACCACTGCAGTTCTTAAGCTAGTGACATGGTTATTAAGTGAATCTGGCTTCTCCCATTGACTTTGGTTGTCAGAAGGTTGCAAAAGGGGATCCCTTGACCCCGGGACACTGTGATCGTCATAAACACAGGCTTGAAATTTTGATCACATGACCACGGGGATGCTGCAACAGTCGTAAATGTGAAAACTGGTCCTAAGTTGCTTTTTTCAGTGTTGTTAATACCTCAAAAGGTCACCAAACAAATAATTAACTCAAGGACTACCTGTTGTTTATATCTCTACAGTCTTATATTCCCGTTTAATTTCTTCATATATGTTTTTTTTTTAACAGACTGGAAGGAAGGAGAAAGGAGACCCGCTGAACATAGCAATTGATAAGATGACCAAGAAGACGAGAGATCTACGGAGACAGGTACATAATGGAACTGGGAGGATTTCACTTTTCAAGGATGCCATCCGTGGTGGGTGGATAGGCGTTTTCAGCTTCTAAAAGTTTCCAGTCAACCTGCCTTGACTTTATAGATAGTCCTCGAGTTACGACAATAGTTGAGACTATAGGTAGTCCTTGAGTGATTGCTATAATTAGAGGCTGCCCATTACGGCCATGTGTCGCAACGATGTTTTTTCCAATCATTAAGCAAATGCAGCGGTCGCAAACACGAATGCCACGGTCGTTAAGCAAATCCATTGTTTGCTATGCCACGGTTTTCCAAAAAAATGGAAGTAAATGCAGGTTTTTGACAAAACCATCGTGAGACACAGCCACGTGACTGCAAGACACCGCAAATGGCTGTAAATGCAGTTGTGTTGCCAAGTGCCGAAGTGCAGTCATGTGACAATTAACCCCAATCTCCACTATATATTCCATTTAGCTCCCTGAACTTGGTTGTTTATCTGCAGATGTCTCATGACCCAACTAGGTAACATCATCATCATCATCAACCTTTATTGTCAAAGTACAACATGTGTACACTGAGATTAGCTGAGCCTCTCCCCGTGCTCCCTCCCCCCAACACACAGTGACAACAAACCCTCCATCCTACCACACCATGTGAACCAACTACACCACACACCGGCCTCCCAAGTCAATTCTGCATAAGTTCACAGAGATTATATCCCATTTAAAAGCCTAACAGCCCACGGATAAAAGCTGTTTTTCAGCCTGTTGGTACGGCTGGCTATTCTCCTATATCTCCTACCGGATGGTAGGAGAGTAAAGAGATACCGTCCAGGATGTGAGTCATCCCTGAGAATCTTCCTCACTCTTCCAAGGCAATGAGCCCTGGCAATGTCATCCAGTGGTGTCAGGGGACAGCCCACGATGTCTTGTGCTGTGCTCACTACCCTCTGTAATACTTTCTTGTCCGCAGCTGTCAGACCAGCATACCAAGCCACAATACCATACGAGAGGACGCTCTCTATAGTAGACCGGTAAAAGAGGGTCATTAGCTGTTGTTCTACCCTGTTCTTCCGCAAGACCCTAAGAAAGTGAAGCCTCTGTTGGGCCTTTCTAGCCACCTGGGTTGTGTTAACTTTCCAGGTCAGATCTTCACAGAGGTAGACTCCCAGAAATTTAAAGGAAGAAACTCTCTCCACACAGTCCTCCCCAATGTAAAGTGGGGCAGGTTCCTCCTTTTTTCTCTGGAGGTCTAACACCATCTCTTTCATCTTGCCGATGTTTAGGTGCAAGTTGTTGTTACTACACCATACGGATAGTTTTTGTACCTCCGCCCTATATGCTGTCTCATCCCCACCTGTAATAAGACCCACCACGGTTGTATCATCTGCGAACTTGATTATCACAGTGGATGGGTCAGATGATACACAATCATAAATGTATAAAGAGTACAGGTAGGGGCTAAGCACACAGCCCTGTGGCGTGCCGGTGCAAAGCTTCAGGGGGGGTGGACAAAGCAGACCCGACCCTCACTGTTTGTAACCGATCCCTAAGAAAGTCTTGAATCCAATCGCAGATGGCAGGGGAGAATTTCAAGTCAGTCAGCTTCTCGATGAGAATGCTCGGCAAAATGGTGTTAAAAGCCGAGCTGTAGTCAACAAAAAGCATCCTGACATAACTTCCAGGTCTCTCAAGGTGACTTGCTACAGAGTGTAAAGCAGTAGCTATGGCATCGTCTGTCGACCTATTTCCCCTGTAGGCAAATTGATGTTTATCAAATTTATCGTGTTTATCATCAGAAGAGAGTGGGGTTTCCTCTCTGTTTATATACTAGTAGTTTGTTCTGCCCTTGTTGGTGGGGATATTCTGGGTGGTTCTTTGATTAAGCTGTTTTTTTTACTATTTGATTATCTGTCTGAGTTGGTAGCTCCTTCATTGGAGTGTTGCTTACTTCTGGATTGCTGGTCTAGTATTAATCTTGGTGTTAATCTCTACTTACCAGTATCTCTCACCAGTGGTGGGATTCAAATACCTGAACAACCGGTTCTCTGTGTGGATGGAGGCCTGGGCCTCCGAGGCCTAGAACAAACTTCCAGAAGTGGCATCCATGCACTTCCAGTGAACCGTTCTAGGCCTGGGAGGCCTCGTCCAGGCCTCTGAGACCTAGAACGGACTTCCGGAAATGGCGTCCACGCACTTCCAGTTGGCCGTTCTAGACCTGGGAGGCCTCCTCCAGGCCTCCCAGGCCTAGGAAGGACTTCTGGAAGTGGCATCCATGGACTTCTGGTGGGACGTTCTAGGCCTGGGAGGCCTCCGAGGCCTGAACAGACTTCCGGGAGTGGCATCCACACATTTCCAGTGGGCTGTTCTAGGCCTAGGAGGCCCTGTCCAGGCCCCTGAGACCTAGAACGGACTTCTGGAAATGGCGTCCACGCATTTCCAGAAGGCCGTTCTAGACCTGGGAGGCCTCCTCCAGGCCTCCCAAGCCTAGGAAGGACTTCCGGAAGTGGCATCCATGGACTTCTGGTGGACCGTTCTAGGCCTGGGAGGCCTCCAAGGCCTAGAACAGACTTCTGGAAGCAGTGTGCATTCAGCCAGTTCTCTGATCTCAGCAAAATTTAGCTGCTGGTTCTGCTGAACCGGTGCGAACCGGCTGAATCCCACCCCTGATTCTCACCCTGATTGACAGGGCAAGCCACTTGTATATAAAGAGAACCAAACTTCCCCTCTCTTCTAGCACTGATAACGTTACCTATTTGGGTAATGCAACATCTGCAAGATAACCACCAAGCTGAGAAAGAGCGCCTAGAAACCCACAACTCAAGCCATAACTGTTTTCTGTTTATCCAGTACTTTATCTTTTGGGTGTTTTTTTTTTTTTTTAGCAAACCAGTAGTTCTAATTCTTCCATGTCAGTTAGAATGGGAGATTATTCCCAATCAACAAATGCAGCAAAAACGTCTCTGTGTTAAAACAGCCATGCAGCCAAGTGGCACGCCATGCCAATGTACCACGTATCCTTCAATATCCCATGATTAAATATAAATATTTGTATTTATCCCTATCTTTTCCCCCACCCCACCCTCCTCCCGACTTATTTTTTCATCAGTCAGGGAAAAATCAGTATTCATAGCCACCAAAACAACGCCTATTTAAAAAGCAGTCGAAAAAAAATAAAGCAGAATAATAAAAATGAATTGATTGATCTGTTGGCTTGAAGTCTACAGGAATCAATCATTTGGAAACAGTAAACTAAAAATATTTTTTTTAAAAAAATTGAAACCCGATTACTTACCAATCTAGTGAATTGTACTTTTTAGTCCACAGGGCATTCAGAATTCGATGGGACTTTTTAAAAACAAAAAACCAAAACCGGTCGGTTTTTGTAGAATGCGGTTTTTAGAACGATATCTCAGTGCTTACAGAATAAATATTTTTTAATCCGCCACAAGTGGACTGCAGGCCTCATCTCTTCTGGGTGTCTCTCATGATTATGTTAAATGCTGAATATTTAGAAACGGGTTGTCATTGAAACGTATCAATCAGGCAGGCTTTCAAACAAATCCTTTGGCCTGTTTTCATAATTGTGCTCTTGAAAAGAAGTTCATAGCTAGGCTGAAGTAGACCGAAAACAAAGTACATTTCAGTACATTTCAAAAATATCAGCACAGAGAACCCACTAGTGCAGGTTTGTTCCTATGTGCTGTTTTTATGTCATTCTTCCAGAGCTAAACCATAAAATCATAAAGAGTATTTATATATTTGTATCCTGCCTTTGTTATTTTTATAAATAATTCAAGGCAATGAACGTATCCTCTTAGTTTCCCCACAACAACAACCTGTCAGGTGGTTGGTCTGAGAGAGAGAGGGACTGTCCCAAGGTCACCCAGCTGGCTTCCATGCCTAAGGTGGGACTAGAACTCACCGTCTCCTGGTGATTGGCCCAAAGTCACTCTACCTAAAGCAGAACTAGAGCTCACAGACTCCTGGTGATTGGCCCAAAGCCACTCTACCTAAAGCAGAACTAGAACTCACCGTCTCCTGGTGATTGGCCCACAGTCACTCTACCTAAAGCAGAACTAGAACTCACCGTCTCCTGGTGATTGGCCCAAAGTCACTCTACCTAAAGCAAAACTTGAACTCACAGACTCCTGGTGATTGGCCCAAAGTCACCTGGGGTGGTCTACATGCCTAGAGCTGCATTAGAACTTAAAGGCTTCTAGAGATTGGCCAGAAGTCACCTGGCTGGCTTTTATGCCTAGGTGGGACTAGAACTCACCGTCTCCTGGTGCTTGGTCCAGAGCTAGGTTTCATGCCTAAGGCAAGACTAGAATCCACAATCACCCACTTTCACTTAACGGTGAAACAAACCAGTGCTTTACTCACTAGACCAAACTGATTTGGGATGCCCACCAAGGTCAGTCTGGACCTCACAGTGAGGTCATTCTGGACCTCAAGCCTGAGATCATCTTACCTGTAGACTTAATATTATAGGGACCTTACTTTGAGATGATGCTACGTAATGGGTAATTTTCTCTAAGATCTTCCTCAGAGGAGAAATGTGGTTCTTCCAAATGTCCTAGGACAGGGGTAGGCAACCTTGGTTCTTTTATGACTCGTGGACTTCAACCCCCAGAATTCCTGAGCCAACATGGCTCAGCTTGGAAACCTCTCCCTTTTCCCTCAGCATGGCCGGCTGAGGAATTCTGGGAGGTGAAGTCCACGAGTCACAAAAGAGTCAAGGTTGCCTATCCCTGTAGACCTAGGAGCTTCTTGAAGGTCACCAAACACTTAGCTGGAAGAGTCACTTAGGACATAAAGATCATGAGGGTGAAGGCTTGTTCTCCGAGCTTTTGTGGGTCGGTTTCCAGACGTTTCATTACCAGGTTAGGTAACATCTTCAGCAGAGTCTTGTGATGGGTCTTGTGATGGGTCAGGTCTGAATCACCAGTGAGGCTCTTGTGATGGGTCAAGTGTGGGGGTCTTATGATGGGTCTTGTGATCGGTCAGGTGTGAGTCATCAGTGAGGGTCTTGTGATGGGTCTTTAGATGGGTCAGGTGTGAGGGTCTTGTGATGGGTCTTGTGATGTGGAGGTTACCTCAGGTCAGAAAGATCTTGTTCTACACAGGGATCCGAATTAAACTACCCCTGACAGACGGCTGCCCGAATAGTGCTTGAATTCACCCAGGGTAGCAGCGTGAGCTCTACCTTCTCTCTTGATAATTGCCTCCTCTGTCAAATCACTCTTACTGGGTTGTTTTTTTCTTTCTTCTTTTTTCTAAAATTCACCTGAAACCCTCCATTCTATTTTTAAAAATCCATTATTACAAAGTGACAGAGAAAGAGGTCTTGACTTCTCATGGCCCTCCTTCCAGAGACCTGCAGGGACCTATTATATCCCATTTTCTCCACACTAATCTTTTCCAATTCCCTAAACCTCTCATTAGCTAGCTTAATGTTTAGTCCCCGATCATCCTCACCGACCTTGTGCAAAGGCCGGTCACGTTGGGTCCCCATCTTTGAAAAAAATAGAACGGAACGGAACAGAACAGAACAGAACAGAATAGAATAGAATAGAATAAAGTAGAATAGAATTACAGAGCAGAATAGAATAGAATAATAGAATAATGATTAGAATAGAATAGAATAGAATAGAATAGAATAGAATAGAATAGAATAGAATAGAATAGAATAGAATAGAATAGAATAGAATAGAATAGAATAGAATAGAATAGAATAGAATAGAATAGAATTACAGAGCAGAATAGAATAGAATGGAATGGAATGGAATGGAATGGAAAGGAATAAGAATAAGAATAGAATAGAATAGAATAGAATAGAATAGAATAGAATAGAATAGAATAGAATAGAATAGAATAGAATAGAATTAACGAGCAGAATAGAATAGAATGGAATGGAATAGAATAGAATAGAATAGAATAGAATAGAATAGAATAGAATAGAATAGAATAGAATAGAATAGAATTACAGAGCAGAATAGAATAGAATAGAATAGAATAGAATAGAATAGAATAGAATAGAATAGAATAGAATAGAATAGAATAGAATAGAATTACAGAGCAGAATAGAATAGAATTACAGAGCAGAATAAAATAGAGTAGAATAGAATAGAGCTGGAAGGGACCGTGAAGGTCATCTAGTCCAACACCCTGCTCAGGCAGGAAAGACAAATGGCTGTCCAGTCTCTTCTTAAAAACTAACAGTGTTGGAGCATTCACACCTTCTGGAGGCAGGTTGTTCCATTGATTGATTGTTCTAACTTTAGTGGAAGCTTCCAAAGTACAGGATGTGCAACAAAGATTACAAGTGTAGGAATAAGACAAATGCACGTAAACCTGGATTTACGGCCCCAGTTGATCCCAAATTGAACTGCTAAGTGAGTTCTGCCCCACTTCACAACCTTTCTGGCCACCGTTGTTAAGTGAATCGCTGCCGCTGTTAAGTTGGCAACACGGCTGTTTAGCGAATCTTCCTTCCCCATTGACTTTGCATCTCAGAAGGTCGCAAAAGGGGATCACGTGACCCCAGGGACACTGTGACACTGTTAAAAGTACATGCCAGTTGACAAGTCTCCGCCTTTTGATCATGTGACCACGGGGGATGCTGTAACAGTCATAAATGTGCAAAACTTTCCTGTACATCATGAACGGTTTCAAAAGGCATCCTGAATTGGGCAAGTGGGCCAGAAAAAGGGACTGGCTAGCAGCAAGGGACACGGTGGGTCAGTGGGTTAGGACGCTGAGCCTGTCGATCAGAAGGTCGGCAGTTTGGCGGGTCAAATCCCGAGTGCCGGGTAGCAGAGTGAGCGCCTGTTACTCGTCCCAGCTTCTGCCAACCTAGCAGTTCGAAAGCACGTCAAAATGCAAGTAGAAAAATAGGGACCACTACGGTGGGAAGGTAACAGCGTTCCATGTGCCTTTGGCGTCTAGTCATGCCGGCCACATGACCACGAAGACGTCCTCGGACAAGCGCTGGCTCTTCGGCTTTGAAACGGAGATGAGCACCGGCCCCTAGAGTCGGAAACGACTAGCACGCATGTGCGGGGGAACCTTTACCTTGACCTTTTTAGCAGCAAGGGTGGGCCTTAAGCAGGAAGTCTGAAAAGAAGGTACCTCACATCCTGGGATAAACTGTTGAAGAAAAGAAAATATTGATATGAAAAGTCAGTGATTTGCTACAAAGAGTAATGCTGACAGTGTTATTTGCAGTCCAGTTGTTTGGTTCGGCAAGGAGATATATTAATGACAGCATCCATACTGTGACCTAACTCCTTGATTGTTGCTTGGTTGTTTTTCTGCGGACGTTTCATTACCCAACTACGTAACACTCCCTACTTGCATTGTTACCTAGTTGGGTAATGAAATGTCTGCAAGCAAACCACCAAGCTCAGAGACACAACAAGGACCGCACAATCCTCCTACCCCTACCCCTCCTCCTCTTCTTCCCCCCCTCCTCTTCCTACTCCTCCTCCCTTCTTGCACTGAGGATCTTACCTAGTTGGGTAATGAAATGTCTGCAAGCAAACCACCAAGGACCCCACAGTCGTTGTCCTCCTCGTCCTCTCCACAAAACCCACTCCCTTCTAGCACTGATGAAGTAACCTAGATGGGTAATGAAACATCTCCAAAAAAATTACCAAGCTCAGAGACCCCCAAGAACCCCACAATCTCCTGCTCCTCCTCCCTGTCCTCCTCCTCCTCTTCCTTTCCCTCCCTTCTAGCACTGATGATGTTACCTCTTTGGGTAATGAAATGTCTGCAAGAAGACCACCAAGCTGAGACCATCAGTGACCTCACCGTTCTCCTCCTCCTCCTCCTCCTTCTCCTCCTGCTCCTCCTCTCCACAAAACCCACTCCCTTCTAGCACTGATGATGTAACCTAGTTGGACAATGAAATATCTGCAAGAAAACCACCAAGCTCAGACGCTCTTCCCCAGGACCCCACAGTTCAACCCAGAGCTATAAATATTCTCTCCTAAAGTAAATCTGTAATTCACAGTTCAACAGAATTAATCCTCCTTGTAATTTAATGGGGAGGATAATCAACAAGGATGTCCCTTGAGGCGCTATAGCCGTACATCAACCATATATGCATGCTTCCTGAGCATCCTGGTTGATAAAAACTGTTGTGATTCTGTGTCAGCCTGTGCTCCCAGCAGCTGAGTCTGAGGAATCTGAGGAGGAGGAGGAGGGCTTTGGAGAGCCTTCAGTGTCGGAGGGAGGCTCTGATGCACTGCAGGACTCTCAGCCTGGCCCCTCCAGTCGTGTTCCTCATGAGGCTCAGCTGTTTGAGGAGGAGGTGTCGGACTCAGAGGAGTCACAGCTGAATCTGTTCAGAGATGCTAGAAGCAGAATGCAATCCAGCAGAGCAGAGCAGAGAAAATCAATGAGGCAACTCAGTGAAAGGAGGAGAAGGCAGTGAGAAGCCACGCCTTGCGACTGATAATAAAAAAGGGGAAGGTGTGGGCGGTGTTGGTTGCTGAAGGCAACCATTTGTAGACATTCAAAGAGAATCCTGGTCTGTTCTCACTAATCTGTTTGACTCTTGTTGGATGTTTTGAATCATGTATTTTTGGTTGAAGAAAATATTCTGCTGCTTTTTTTGTTTGAAAGACTTTATTATTTGTTTATGTTTTATGTTTATGTTTTATTTAATTTATATACCGCCCTTCTCCCTGGGGACTCAGGGCGGTTCACAGGGCATATAAATAAAAATACAATACTATACAAAAGTTAAAACAAAGATTAAATCAGTGCCCAATTAAAAAACAATAATACAATCTAAAATGACAATTTAAAACCCAACTCCCCCATCAGGCCAGACCGGCCAATTCAAACAAATGGGTCTTCAGACCACGACGGAAAGTTCGGAGGTCCGATGCCGTCCGGAGCTCCACCGGCAGTTGGTTCCACAAAGCCGGGGCACCCACAGAGAAGGCTCTCCCCCTGGGGGCCGCCAGTCGGCATTCCCTGACCGGAGGCACCCTGAGGAGGCCCTCTCTGTGGGAACGCACAGGGCGGAGGGGAACTGTGAATAAACTTGGGTTGGTTTTTTTTCCAGCCTATTGATTGTTAAAAGGAAAAAGGGGTTGTCCCTGACACACAAACAGGGCCGGTCGTAGGCTGGAGCAGAACAAAAACAAAATACAGGACCAAATCTTAAAACAAAGCATTTGGGGGAAAGTTGCCAGGTCCAAAAAGTGTGGTTTTGGTTTTTTTTGTTTTTTCACTTCATCCACTGTGTGAAAGTGTGAGAAGGAAGTGATGCCAAACTGGCAGAATTCTCTGCGTTTCTCTTGCAAACAAGCTCGTCAAACAGAAGACCCCACAACACAAAGTCTTTTCATTATGAACCACGGCAGACAGGAACATTCACAACAGCAGAATATTCCCGGCTGCCAATTAGTTGGTTTTCATGCTTTAGCTCTTCTGAGAAAAGGGAGAAAAAAAAGAAATTTAGTAAGTTGATAACTTCTAAATGGCACGAGTTTATCAGCGGGAAAGAAACAGTACAGTGATTTTGGAGTCATTGAAAAGTGCCGGTTACATAAAACAGTGTAAATTCTTCTTCTGTTGGTTAGGATTCTCCAGAAACCTACCTGATCTGTACATTGTTGAGCAAAGCGCTCAGTGTACTCCAAAAAATTCATTTTTTACCGTCTGCGTGTTCTACCTGTTGAGACAATACCGTTCTGTCCCAGCCTACGTGAGTCCTTGCTATGCTCACAAGGAGAAACCCCTCTTCCAAGAATCAGGCAGGAACCGCAAGAAAAAAACAAAACCCCTTTTATTCTCACAGACCTGAGAATGTTCAAGGCAAACAAACACAATCCACAGAAACTCGATCCTCAACATGAACAGTTGCCTTTGGCAATCAGCACCTCTCACACTTCCCCTTTTATTATTCAGCCCAGGCATGACTTCCTAATGCCTTCTCCTTTGCCTTTGGAGCCGCCCCATTGCCTTTCTCTGCCCTACTCGCTTCTCTTTCCTGCGCTTTTGTGCATCCTGGATATGCCCCAGCTGTGCTTCATCAATGTCCAACTGAGACTCCCAGCACAGCCGTGACTCAGCCTGAGCGCGAGTAGAGGGGCCGGGCTCCTCGTCCGACCGTAAGTCTTGGAGCTCCTCAGAGCCTTCCTCTGACTCTGATGTCACTCCAGGCCCCTACTCCTCATCATCTGATTCCTCAGACTCGGCTGCCGGATCCACTGGCTGGCAAGGAATCACAACAAATGTCTTCAGGTGTGGCCACCTCAATTGTTCTTGCATGGCTTCTAAGCCATGGAAACACAGGGCTGGAAGGGACCTTGGAGGTCTTCTAGTCCAGGGGTCCCCAACCTGTGGGCGGTGGCCTACTACCGGTCCATGGCCTATTCACAACCTGGTCGTGTGAGTGGCTGGCTGGCGTGTTCATGCACGGGCATGCGCACAGCCCCACTCACACAAGTGTCACAGGCGGGCAGGGCCCCATTCACGTGAGTGTCACGGGTGCTCGGGGTCCCACTCGTGCGAGCGTCACAGGCGCTCGTAGCCTCACTTGCACAAGCACTTGGGGCCTCACTCGCAGGAGCATCATGGGTGCTCTTAGCCTCACTCACACAAGCAACGAGTGCTTGTTTGTGTGCACGTGCCTTCCCCTCAAACAAAACCATCCCCTCTTCCTCCCCCTGGGCTGGCAACCCAGAAAAGTTGGGGAACTGTTCTAGTTCAGTCCCCTGCCCAAGGCAGGAATCCTTATACCATCCTGGACAAATGGTTGGCCAATCTTGTCTTGAAAACCTCAGGTGATGGAGCACCTCAGGAGGCAAGCTGTCTCACTGATTAATCGTTCTCACTATCGGGAAATTCCTCCTTATTTCTAAACTGGATCTCTCTTTAACCAGCTTCCCCCTGTTACTTTTTGTCCTGTCCACTGATGCTTTTGAGAATAAATCGATCCTCTCTTTTCTACGGCAGCCCTTCAAGGAAGGGAAGATGCTAATCCTTCCCTTCCTTCTTTTTTAATATAAATTTTACTAAAACGTTTTAAAGAGGGCCTAACAACTAATGCAAACTAATACAGAATAAAGAGAACAAGGAAAAGGGAAGGAAATGAAGGGGGGGAGGGGAACCCGGAAGTGTAGAAAGAAAGGATAAAATGAAATAGAAATAAAAAAAAGTTTCGTATTTCTTTTGCAGCAAATGCAAACAGGATTACCAACTGTGCAAATATTCTCTGATTATAAAAAGAAAGCTCATGGTTTTCTATTATGTGGGGTGGTGGGGCGTTTCTATCATTGAAACCACAAGACATAAATGCCTTTTTTTCCTGTCTCATACGAAACAGTTTGTAACGGGCTTCCTATCAATCATAAATGTAGGTTTTGCCTCACCTCTCTACAAGATCCATCATCTTCACCAACAATTCCTCTATTGTGGATAGCGTTGAAAATTTCCACTTTTCGCACCCTAAAAACAACGCCCATTTTCTAGTTGCCTGACCGTCAGTCCCAAAAGAGAAAGGTCTGGTTTTAATGGTATTTTAGTCTTTTAAAATCTTCTACATTAATGTACACATACATCTCCAAAACCTTTCGGCTTTTTAACACACCCAGAAAACATAATAAACCGTCTCTTCATTTTGTTCTCATTTTCCAGCAAGGATTTGAAGTCCCTTTTATACGTTCTAAACAATTTCTCTGGTGTCAAAATACCGACAAAACTTCATGCAGGTAGTCCTTATGAGCACACTTGAGCCCAAAATTTCCACTGCTAATCACGTGACCCTGGGGCTGCTGCAAGTGTCGAAAATATGAAAAAAATAATCCTAAGTCCCTTTTTTCCACTGCCATTATAACATCTCATGGTCACTAAATGAAGTGTTGTAAGTCGAGGACCGCCTGTGTAATAACAATTCCTTAAAGTTAGAACATCATAGAAAATTTCCGCCCTTTCAACCACATGTTTTCCCATTTGTCCATTTCTATACTGTCATCAGAATTTTAGCCCACTCTATCTTACATTCTTTTGCTTGTTCTTCTGTCTCATCTTTTGACAAGAGTTTATATAATTTGGTGATAACATCGTCATCATTAGTAGACAGTTCTGTTTCAAAGTCAGTCTTGCATTGTTCAAAACCATAAAATCCTTTATCTGGTTTAAAACTTTCTGATAACTGCACATGAGAAAATCATTGACACACGTCAACCATGGATACTGTCAAATCTTCTCTTGATTTTATTGTACATCCTCTTAGAGAGAATTCTCATGCATCATGATATGTTAATTATTTATGTTATGGAATTGGAAAAAGGATAAAACAGAAATAGGTGTCACAGGTACGGATTTTTCTATTCCCCCCCCCCCTTGTAGACAATATTTGCCTGCAAGAGACTCATATACCTATTCCAGCAGTCCGGCCTGGCCTGATAGCTCTAATTGGGGTCCCAGTTTGTTTTGTTTATTGTTTTTCATTACTGTTTCATTATGTTTGCCTACCTTACTCTGCACACCGACCCGAGTCCCTCGGGAGAAGAGCGGTTTATAAAAAACAAATAAATAAATAAATAAATCCTTCAGCAAATAATTTATATGTAAACCACCAACTAAACCCAGAACTGGTATTTAATAATGAATACATGGCCTGGATTTACTTGGTGGTTAACATAAAAAATATAATCTGGGCTGTTAAGAAGGTAGGTAGGTAGGTAGGTAGGTAGGTAGGTAGGTAGGTAGATAGATAGATAGATAGATAGATAGATAGATAGATAGATAGATAGATAGAAAATGGATGAGAGAGAGAAAAAGATATAAAGTGGATGAGAGAGAGAAAAGTAGAGAGATAAGAAAGACAGATAGCGCTAGATAAAGTGGATGATAGAGAGATGGGATAGATAGGTAGGTAGATAATAGATAGATAGATAGATAGATAGATAGATAGATAGATAGATAGATAGATAGGCAGGCAGGCAGACAGACAGACAGACAGACAGACAGACAGACAGACAGATAGATTAATAGATAAGATTGTTGGAGCAGAAGTTAACATATATGGAGTTAAAACTATAGACCTGGAAGTTTATGCTCCAAACGAAGGTAAAGCGATTCCCCCCACTTACATTTACAAAAGTCGATGACTGGAATGGAGCAGTTCAATGGACAGCCTCTGAGGCAAATATTAAAATTACTTAAGGTAAATTACCAAAAGCTTTCTTTGATTTGATGGACATAGGAAGATAACGGAGATTTGGTTTATTTAGTTTTAATAAATACATGTTATTTAAAGTCCCAGCCTTTGATAATCTAATTTTACGGAACCAGTAAACAATCAGCCATTTTCCATCTGCTAATCTCCTCACTGACCTTTGTGGAGACGAATGAGTTGTGGATTTAAGTCCCTGCAAATAAATAAGCAGTAAATTGGAATCTGTATTCTGCTTAGCAGACGCAGGGCTGAAACCAACTCTCACAATGCATTAATGAGGACTTGAGCCTAGAGTGTGTCAATATTTATCTATATTTTTTTTTCTCATCATCAACTACAGGCACCATTTCAGTAAATGTTGTTCCATTCTACTTGGGAAGAATAAAGGGATAGGAGTTGTTCCTCATTCTTGAGAACAAGAATAGATCCAACAGACTCCATGGTGCTGGGTCAGCCTAGCTGAATTGAGTCTACAACAAAGCTAAGCCAATTGCACACCAAGCCTTCCAGTGTGATCCTTGCAGGTTTTAGAACCTGTTTTTCTAATGTTCCTTCTACACTGTCCATATATCCACTATTCACGTATCTGGCACAAAAGCCTAGTTTTTGTGGTCTTGGAGAAGCTATCGCAACAAACAAGGCCTTCATCCATTGTGTTGACAGTTGCATGAAAAACCTCTTTAAGGGCCCTCACTCTACAGTGAGGGAACATGTGTAGATTTATTAGATTATTTATTATTCATTCATTTTATCTCACTTTAATTATTCCATAAGTGACCAACATACCTAATATTCTTTCCTCCTTCTATTTTCCCCCCAACAACACCCCTTTGAGGTAGAATGATTAGCCCAAAGTCACCCAGCCGGCTTTCATGCCTAGAACTCACAGTCTCCTAGGGACTCGCCCAAAATCACCCAGCCAGTTTTCATGGCTAAGGCTGGACTAGAACTCACTGTCGCCTGGTGATTTGCCCAAACTCTCCCCAGCCATCTTTTATGCCTAAGACAGGACTAGAACTCCCCATCTCCTGGTTTTTAAGCCACCTCCTTAATCACCACCCTGAACTGACTCGCCAATGTGTACAATTATATGTGCAGAATTGGTCTGCAGGTAGCCGGAAAAGCAAATCAAATGTGATGCTGTCTGTGCCTCAGAGTCACTTGAAAAGCCAATACGTCGGAAACTTGGCAATCTGTCTGTCTACCCATCAAGTAGTTGTTATTTAGCAACCATGTTTGTTTGTGTGAGAGATGGGAAGGCAGAAAGCTAGATATGGTATTTCCCTGAAAGTAAGACCTACACTAACAGTAAGCCCTAGCTTGATTTTTGGGGGTCGGCCTAATATAAGCTGTACCCCAAAAATAAGCCCTAGTTTTGGGGTGAGGCACACACCTAAAAATCAAGCTAGGGCAGGGGCGGGGGTTGCCTCACCCACCCTGCACCCACTTTCCTTGCAGCCAGGCCTCTCCTCTCCAGCCCACTTCTTCTTCCGAGGCCTCTTCTGCAGCCAGGCCTGAATTTCTCAGTCACAGGACTTTCTGGAAGGCCTGTGCAGCCGAGAACTGAGCTATGGATTCAATTCATAGTTCTGTTTTGCAAGACATCTGCAGCCGAGCATCAAGCTGTAATCCATAGCTTGGTACTCATACTCATACTCATAATCAGGCCTTCTGGGAAGGCCTGACTGCAAAATGCAGACCCGAATGCAGCTGCAGAACTTTGGCCCCAGAAAAAGTGGACCGGCTGGGTGGGGTTGTCGGTGCCGGAGGTGAGGTAAGGCCTACCCCAAAAATAAGACCTGGTGCCTCTTTTGGAGGCAAAAACAAAAATAAGACCCGGTACGTTAATCGTGAATTATAGGAGCAATTGCTGCTGCTGCTGGTGGTTTTTTAGCTTTTACTTTAAATCTTCTGTCAGGGGTCCCCAATGTATGGTCTATGGACCCGGTACTGGTCTATGGTCAGTCAGGAACTGGGCCACAGAGCTGGAAGTGAGTGGGGGATGGGCGAGCGAGCAAAGCTTCACCTGGATTTGCATATGTTCTGCAGTGCTAGCATTATTACATTGTCATAGGGGCATGAACCATACCCTAAATTGCACATGTGAGGGATCCACATCACGTTTCTCCCTCCACCCCGGTCCATGGAAAAATTGTCTTCCACGAAACCGGTCCTTGGTGCCAAAAATGTTGGGGATTTCTGGTCCCCGTGCTCAAGAAAAAGAAAGAAAAAACATCACTTTGATCCACTGTCTTGGCATGACAGTATTTCCCCGAAAATAAGGCCGGATCTTATATTAATTTTTGCTCCAAAAGACACATCAGGGCTTATTTTCCGGTTAGGTCTTATTTTGGGGGGGAAATATGGTAATTCGATAACATCCGTCGTATGTTGCAACGGACGTACTAAATGCATCTGTCTGACTGACAATCTTAACTGGGGCTTATTTTGGGGGTGGGGCTTATATTACAAAGCTCCTGAAAAACAATCATGCTAGAGCTTATTTTCCAGTTAGGTCTTATATACGGTAGCTCTCGCCTTACAACCGTAATCCAGCCTGTCCATTACGGTTGTAAGTCGTGACATTCCTAAAGTGGGTCGCCCACATGGGCAACCCTGATTTTGCAACCCTCTCAGCGGCAGTTGTTATGCAAACACCACCCTTGTTAACCAATAATTCGCCATGGGACGCTTTGGCCAAAACTGGGAAACAAACGTCACCTTTGAAGGAAAAACATCATGAAACGGGGTCACGTGACCATCCAAGATTGCAAGTGGCTGTAAACATGAGTTTGTTGCTGAGCACCCCAAATGCAGTCATGTAAATATTGGGGGTGCAGCTGTTGCAATTTTGGAACCAGACTATAAGTAATCCCAGAGAGGTCCACTGTATGTCGAGACTCTGGAAAGAGTGCAGTGAAGAGCAACAAAGATGATCAGAGGACTGGAGGCTAAAACATATAAGGAACAGTTGCTGGAATTGGGTATGTCTAGTTTAATGAAGAAAAAGACAAGGGGGGACATGATAGCAGTCTTCTAGTATCTCAGGGGCTGCCCCAAAGAAGAGGGAGTCAAGCTATTCTCCAAAGCACCTGAAGGCAGGACAAGAAGCAACGGATGGAAACTAATCAAGGAGAAAAGCAACCTAGAACTAAGAAGAAACTTCCTGATGGTTAGAACAATTAACCAGTGGAACTACCTGCCTCCAGAAGCGGTGAATGCTCCAACACTGGAAGTTTTTAAGAAGAGACTGGACAGCCATTTGTCTGAAATGGTATAGGGTTTCCTGCCTGAGCAGGGGGTTGGACTAGATGACCTCCAAGGTCCCTTCCATCATCATCATCATCATCATCATCATCATCATCATCATCATCATCATCATTATTATTATTATTATTATTATTATTATTATTATTATTATTATTATTATTATTATTAATCGCACAGTCAGCCATATGTTCAGACTGGATTTGGCATTTCTGTCTACCTATCGAGTCCTTACCAAGGACCTGGGATAGGCAGATGTGGATGTTTGATGGTATTACAGATATCGTCGCAGGATGGAAGCAGTTCCTAGTAAGGCAGCCTTTTGCAATTGACTAATGGCAAATTTGTCAATGCCAGGGGTGTTCAAGTGCTCCAGTTGTTTTGGGATTGCACCCAAGGCGATGATGATGATGATGGTGATGATTATCAAGATCATCATCATCACCACCTTTGAATGGGTCACTAAGCTATTAGTTATAAGTCAAGGACCATCTGAGTGTCCTTCCTCGGTCACCATTTTTCCAGGTTGGTGGTCTCCAAAGTTCCGGACTTTCTTTACAACAGAAGGGTTTGAGATCCCTGGGTCATTTCCTTGCTCTCTTCCCCACTGTTAAAAAACTGTGTAGTCTCCCTTTTCAAACGCAGTAATCAGAGCTTTACGAGTTCCCGAGATGCAGACGACTCTGAGATTAGCAAAAGAGCATCACACAGTGTGCTGGTAGCTTAATTTTTTCTACAATCCCTTTCTAATGATCTCTAGCTTGTCCTATCCCTGTTTTCACAGCTGCAACACCCAAAGGATATTCATTCTTCATGGAACAATTTGCTTGACTCCAAAATCCTCTTTTCTGCTTTACAAAATAATAATAATACTGGTACTACTACTAATAATAGATCTTTAAAAGGACAAGCGCGGGGGGTAAAGCAGAAAATAGGATGAGAAAAAAATAGACATTCAAGCTGCATAAAAGTAAATTAAGCATTGAAAGTAACATTAGGTTACCTCTGCATATCAAGATTCTCTCTTCCCCCCCCCCCCACTGATTCTTTGCAGGACCTCAGACCCCATTAGTGCCTGTGTGAACCCAGCTCCCGTGTTGCATTGCATTTCACTTAATCAAATGAAAATTGCAGAGTTTCGAGCGATTCCTTTTATGCCTGTCGCCATTGCTTTCTCTTCTCCCCGCCTTAAAATTTTTGCTCTTAGTTGCTCTAAAAGTCAAGTTCAATCACGCTCAGCCTAGCCCGTTTGGTTTTCTCGTGCGAAGGATGCACAAAAGCCTCTAAGAGTATTTTCTTAGATTTAAGGGGAGCGAAATAAATCATATAAACGACTCTCATCACGTTATAATGGCATTTCAGCCAGATTGTCTTGATATCCATAGTAATGACTTCAACAGATAGGGGGATTTTGTTCAGTCTTTCGCTGCGATATTCCAAATTGGGGACAAGGTTTTTTTTGGGGGGTGGGGTTGTCAATCTCTCCATATTTTAGCTGCTCCTTCTCAACAACCATCATCTCGCCATCATAAAGAGCTGTGGTGCCACAGTGGTTAGAATGCAGTATTGCAGGCTACTTCTCCCGACTGCCAGCAATTCGGCAGTTCGATCCTGACCGGCTCAAGGTTGACACCACCTTCCAGTCTTCCTCATTTCAGTAAAATGAGGACCCAGATTGTTGGGGGGCGGGGTTGCAAAATGCTGACTCTGTAAACTGCTTACAGAGGGTTAGGGTGATTGTTAAAGATTAGACATTCTTAGAGATTAGACAGATGGAAACTAACCAAGGAGAGAAGCAAGCTAGAACTAAGGAGAAATTTCTAGAGAGTTAGAAGAACATTAATCAGTGGGACGACTTGCCTCCAGAAGTTGTTGGGAAAAATAAAAATGGATACAAACTGATATAAGTTAGAAAAAGAAAAGAAAAAAGAAAGAAGTCAGAGGCAAGGCTAAATGTCAAAAAAAATTATGGGGGGGGGGATACAAGAAAAACAGAAAAGAAAAAAAGATGCAAAGGTGTAACTTTTGATCTTCTGCACAGCATTCATGTTTATAAGTACAATCACTTACAGATGAAGCTTTGCCACTCTACTTAAGTCTTCCTGAATTGTTAACTTACAGTCGTATGACACCCATCCAAATTGGGTATGTTTAACACAATGTAAAGAAGGACTAGGGGGTGACATGATAGCAGTATTCCAATATCTCAGGGGCTGCCCCAAAGAAGAGGGAGTCAAGCTCTTCTCCAAAGCGCCTGAAGGCAGGACAAGAAGCAATGGATGGAAACTAACCAAGGAGAGAAGCAACCTAGAACTAAGGAGAAATTTCCTGACAGAACAATTTAACCAGTGGAACAACCTCCCTCCAGAAGTTGTGAATGCTCCCAACACTGGAAGTTTTTAAGAAGAGATTGGACAACCATTTGTCTGAAATGGTATAGGGCAGTGGTAGGCAACCTTGGCTCTTTTATGACTCGTGGACTTCAACTCCCAGAATTCCTGAGCCAGCCATGCTGAGGGGAAAGGGAGAGGTTTCCAAGCTGAGCTATGCTGGCTCAGGAATTCTGGGAGTTGAAGTCCACGAGTCATAAAGCAGCCTAAGGTCTAGGCCAGGGGTAGGCAACCTTGGCTCTTTTATGACTCGTGGACTTCAACTCCCAGAATTCCTCAGCCAGCCACGCTGAGGGGAAGGGAGAGGTTTCCAAGCTGAGCCATGCTGGCTCAGAATTTTGGGAGTTGCAGTCCATGAGTCATAAAGGGACCATAGTTCCCCAGGCTGGCTCAGGAATTCTGGGAGTTGAAGTCCACAAGGTGGCCTACCCCTAGGGTCTCCTGCTTCAGCAGGGGGTTGGACTAGAAGACCTCCAAGGTCCCTTCCAACTGTGTTATGCAGTTATTGCTAATGTTTATGAGGTGTGAAAAGTGATAACAGTCAGCTTCTAGGATGCGAACCTCTCCCATTTCCATCATTTAAGACAACCTCGGCCTCTTGGAGTTGTGTGGACTTCAGCTCCCAGAATTCCCATGGCTGACTGGGGAATTCTGGGAGTTGAAATCCACGCATTTTCAAATGGACGAGTTCGGGGAAAACTGCTTTAGGACTTCCCAAGCGTCTGAAAAAAACACCTCAGGGTCAAATTTCGCAGCAAGGTGGCATGGTATGTGTGTGCAAAGGTGAAAAACCTATCTCCCACACACCTCCAGCTTCTATTTCCACCTCAAACAACCCAAAACCCTCACATCACACTACTGAAAAAATCATCTATTTTCTGCTCATAAGTTAGTGGCCTGATTCCAGGCTGCAGAAGGCTTCGAGGCGCCCATTTTCTCTTTCAGAGCAGGGAAACAGCACCTGTCAGCTGTCATTTACGGGATTTTAATCTGCGTTAGGTTTTCATTCACCTTCTGTTATTTTCTTTTTGAGCGAACTCTCCTGTTCTGTCCAGAATCGGGGTCTAGAGTGTGGGTTAAATTCCCTGTGTTCGAATCAAAATCAAAACAGCAAATCTGTTATGAGCACATAAGTCCCGTATGGTCAGAACACGTGTGGAAGACATGGATGATTCAGACGGTCCACGGAGGGAATGTTCTCCGTTTCCTCATTAGAAAAGGGGTGGGTGGGTGGTGTTTTTTCTTCTTTCTTCATTTCAGCTCAAATTACTCATGTTTTCTGTTTCCGAACAACTTCCTGGACTGGTTGTCCGTACGACAGAGCGTGTTTTTCGTAGGCTAACGTGCTTGGAAAGGAACAAAAGGTGTGTTTTTCCTCAGATTTGCTGTAATTTGCGCCTCATCTAAGCCCGCAGTCTGGATTCATTCTGCGTATGACATTTTCCGACGTCACAACTTCCTGTTTGTTTGGGGATGATATTGATTATGGACTAATTATGTGCCCCCAAGCGGTTGTTGAGTTTTGGGGACCACGTATGTAGACTTTCTTGGTAACATCTGTCCCTAATCTAGTCATTCAGGCCTTTCATCAATGTTCCCATCACCACTGGAGCTGAATCCTCTATCTTCTCCCAACGGTGCTTTTTTTCAGGAGGCAACTGGACTTCCTTGTTTTTCTTTGAAGATGTTTCCCTTCTCATCCAAGAAGCTTCTTCAGCTCTGACTGGATGGTGGGGAAGGGAAGGATTTTCAGCACTTCCAAGAAGGCTCCACGCCCATTTGTACACTACTCAGGTGACCTTGAGGACACAGATAAACCTCCAAGTGGCCTCAATGGCTCTCTAAAAGAAGGCAAACGACCAGCAAGGGATATAAATCCTTCCATTCCCCACCATCCAGTCAGAGCTGAAGAAGAACTGAACTGAAGAAGAACTATGAGCTGAATGACTGAGAATCTCCATAGACACTTCTTGAATTTTCACCCAGAAGACAAATAGTAGACAAGGCAGTCTATAATTGTCCATATTCTGCTGCATTCTGGAGTGGGAGCTTCTGAGACATTTTCAAAAACCTCACAAATAGGCCTCTCTTTCGCCTGCCTCTCTCTCTTTCTCTCTCTCTCTCTCTCTCTCTCTCTCTCTCTCTCTCTCTCTCTCTCTCTCTCTCTCCCTCTCTCTCCCTCTCTCTCTCTCTCCCTCTCTCTCTTTTTCTTTCTCTCTCTTTGTTCCTGCATCTCCTCCCTGGCAAGTAAGAGTTGCCTTCCAGAACGCAAGTGTGAGGCCCAGTGCTTAGTGCAGTCAATATCTTGATTAATACTAATTCTGAGCTTGGCTAAGTGCACGTGCCTACAGCCATTTAAGACAATTGTTAAATATTTTATAAATCCCCTTTCTTTCTCAATATTGTTTTACGAGTCTCTTTCAGCTATAAAGCACCCACTTGGCTGTTTTGTACGGATAATTTAGTGTTGTGCTCTCATTTTCCTACGTGCTGCTTTCTCGTGCCTACAACGTGCGCCCAAGAATGACGCCCTTACTTGGATGTAACCATTGTTGTTTTATTCCCAAAATCATAGAATGATGGAGCTGGAAAGGACTTTAGAAGTCTTTTATTCCAACCTCCTGTCCAAGGCAGACTCCTTATACCAGGGGTCTGCAACCTTGACAACTTTAAGACTTGTGGACTTCAGTCCCAGAATTCCTCAGAAAGATAGATAGATGTAGATAGATAGACAGATGATAGATAGATAGACAGACAGACAGACAGAGATAGATAGATAAATAGATAGATAAAAGATAGATAGATAGAGATAGAGATAGAGATAGAGATAGATAGATAGATAGATAGATAGATAGATAGATAGATAGATAGATAGATAGATAGATAGATAGACAGATGATAGAGATAGATATAAATAGACATGATTGATATTTTTTTATTATTATTATTTTTTATCCCATTTATATCCCACCCTTCTCCGAAGACTCAGGGCGGCTTATAATTTAAGCACAAACCAATGTGCTTAGCAATAGCCTTCATTCTATGTATATGCCTGCTTATTAGGGCTTTTGGGGGCCCCCAAGCGGCATTATTACAAAGTCAGCTTATTGCCCCCAACAATCTGGGTTCTCATTTTACCTACCTCGGAAGGATGGAAGGCTGAGTCAACCTTGAGCCTGGTGGGACTCGAACCTGCACTAATTGCAGGCAGCTGGTGTTACTTAAGGAGGCATTGGCCCACTTGCTCCACCAAGGCTCAGTGATAGATAGACAGACAGACAGACAGACAGACAGACAGACAGACAGACAGACAGACGGATGATAGAGGTAAATAAATAAATAGATACAGATACAGATGATAGAGATAGATAGATAGACAGACAGACAGATAGATAGAAGGATGGGTGGATGGATGGACAGGTGGGTGGATGGATAGTTAGACAGACAGACAGACAACCTATGTTAATGAAATTCAAACTTCTGTCCCAATAGAAGAGAATATTTGTAGCTCAGGGTTAAAGTGTAGTTGTTCTCTGAACTTGGTGGTTTTGTTGCAGACATTTCATTACCAAACTAGGTAACATTATCAGTACTGGAAGGGAGTAGATTTGCAGAGTGGAGGAGGAGGAGGAAGACAATGAGTCCTTGGTGTTCTTTGACCTTGGTGTTTTTTTTGTTGTTTTTTTTTACAGACATTTCATGACCCAATTAGGTAATCATGACCACACTTCCTTTTTTTTCCTCTCCCTTTCCCGTTTTCTCAGATTAGGTGCGGTTTCTCTCCTCAGGTGTTATTAACCTGCACTTAAAAGTCTCACTTCTGTTCTTGCCAAATGGATCACTTGATTAGACTTGCTGAGTAGCAAGAAGTCATAGAGTTGTCAACAAGTCATAGAGTTGAGATGCTACCCATTAAACAGAGAAAACTTTACCAGCAATCCTGTTTTCTCCCATTGCTAACAAAAGATTTGCTGCATGTTTATTAGGGAAGAGTCTAGACCGGGGTGGGGAACTTGGCTCTTTTATGACTTGTAGACTTCAACTCCCAGAATTCCTGAGCCACCATGGCTCAGCATGGAAACCTCTCCCTTTCCCCTAAACATGGCTGGCTCAGGAATTCTGGGAGTTGAAGTCCACAAGTCATAAAGCGGCCTAGGCCTAAGCCAGGGGTAGGCAACCTTGGCTCTTTTATGACTCGTGGACTTCAATTCCCAGAATTCCTGAGCCAGCCTGGGGAACTGTGGCCCTTTAACTTGTGGACTTCAACTGCCAGAATTCCTGAGCCAGAATGGGGAACTATGGCCCCTTTATGACTTGTGGACTTCAACTCCCAGAATTCCTCAACCAGAATGGGGAACTATGGCCCCTTTATGACTTGTGGACTTCAACTCCCAGAATTCCTGAGCCAGCATGGCTCAGCATGGAAACCTCTCCCTTTCTCCTCAGCATGGCTGGCCTCAGGAATTCTGGGAATTGAAGTCCACAAGTCATAAAAGAGCCAAGGTTCCCCACCCCTAGGGTGACATGCTCTTGATAAAAAAGTTGAGCAATCAGTAAGGACCATCAGTCTCCCACTGTGCCATTAACATCTTTTGACTCCAGCAGGCTACTTAATTCCATTTCTGGCTGTAATTAGTAAACTTGCATCTGCCTCTGTGAGTATGCACATGTTCAGGGAGAAATAATTATATAAGCATGAAAATCATTGTGCCGGAGAGCAGTTTAGACTCCTGAAATGCAGATAGAATTGAAGCTAAGCCATACAAAAGAACTACTCTAGTTTGGCAAAGAGATTAAAAGACACTACTTTTTTTCCCCCTGTGGCTTTCTGAGGTCTACAACTGCTTGGAGAATAATCCTACAAATGTGCAATTGATTGACTTGGGTTGTAAATATACACAGGGGCGCGATAGAAGAACTGGCTGAGTCCTCGGTGCTCTCTGAGCTTGGTGGTTTCTTGCAGACGTTTCATGACCCAACTAGGCAACATCAACAATGCTAGAAGGGAGTGGGGTTGGAGGAGGAGGAGGAGGAGGAGGAGGAGGAGGAGGAGGAGGAGGAGGAGGAGGACTGTAGGGGTCCTTGGTGCTCTCTGAGCTTGGTGGTTTTCTTGCAGACGTTTCATGACCCAACTAGGCAACATCATCAGTGATAGAAGGGAGTGGGGTTTGCAGAGGAGGAGGAGGAGGAGGAGGAGGAGGAGGAGGAGGAGGAGGAGGAGGAGGAGGAGAACTGTGGGTTCCTTGGTGCTCTCTGAACTTGGTGGTTTTCTTGAAGACATTTCATTTTCCAACTAAGCAACATCATCAATGCTAGAAGGGAGTGGGGGTTGGAGGAGGAGGAGGAGGAGGAGGAGGAGGAGGAGGAGGAGGAGGAGGAGGAGGACTGTAGGGTCCTTGGTGCTCTCTGAGCTGGGTGTTTTCTTGCAGACATTTCATGACCAACTAGGCAACATCATCAGTGCTAGAAGGGAGTGGGGTTTGCAGAGGAGGAGGAGGAGGAGGAGAACTGTGGGTTCCTTGGTGCTCTCTGAACTTGGTTTTCTTGCAGACATTTCATGACCCAACTAGGCAACATCAACAATGCTAGAAGGGAGTGGGTTGGAGGAGGAGGAGGAGGAGGAGGAGGACTGTGGGGTCCTTGGTGCTCTCTGAGCTTGGTTGTTTTCTTGCAGACGTTTCATTACCCAACTAGGTTATAGCATCAGTGCTAGAAGGGAGGGGGCTTCCTCTTTTATTATACTAGTAGCTTCTTATTGTTGACGGGAGACGTCTGGGGATCAGGGTCTGTATGACTTCTTACAATAGCTAGAAAAAATCTGAAAGCCCATCTGATCACTTGGGCCCTTAATGAACCTTCAGAATTCCCTTCAAGAAGGAGACTCTCTCACATGGTGGGTAGCAAATATTGGGGAAAGGGTTGAATTAACACTCCAGAGCGCCCCCCCCCCCACTGCAGACCACTGAGCTGTAAGTTTATGGCACAGAATGATTGCTGGCACCACAAGCCAACAAAAGCAGGTGACCACTGAATAAAGCCTAGCTTGTTCCAGATTTCAGCATTGATTGTTGCTTGTTAATAACCACATTTATAATAATACTCCGCCTTTATGGAACAGACTCCAAAGGTTTACATGCATTAGCTCCGTCATTTGTAAGGTGGATCAATATTCCTTGTTGCATATTAAGCAAGAAGAAATAGGAAGAAAATGAATATTTGGCCGATGGTTGCAGGCCTGTGTCCACCTAATGCAGGGATTCCCCAGTCCCCTTGACCATTACCTCAGTTTCTCTGCACATCTGGGGAAACGTTGCAGCCGTTGCAGTGGCTGCATTAATGAGCAGCTCCTTAAAGCAGCAGCATCTTCTTCATGCTCTTGAAGAAAGCTAAAGAAAGCTTTTTTTAAAAGACATAGCGATTTTAAGGAGTAAAATAGAAGCTCTTGAAACACTTCTTCAAGTCCTTTTTAAATGGCAATGAGCCCTAATATCCACTCTCGCACACCTTTCAGGAATCTAAATTTATTTCAATCCATCAGAATAGAGCGGGAAGGGACCTTGGAGGTCTTCTAGTCTGGCCCTCTTGCTCAAGCAAGAGACCCCATACCAAGGATAGGCAACCTTGCCTCTTTTATGACTCGTGGACTTCAACTCCCAGAATTCTTGAGCCAGCAGGGGGGGAACTATGGCCCCTTCGTGAGTCGTGGACTTCAACTCCCAGAATTCCTGAGCTAGCATGGCTCAGCATGGAAACCTCTCCCTTTCACCTCAGCATGGCTGGCTCAGGAATTCTGGCAGTTGAAGTCCATGAGTCATAAAGGGGCCTAGGCCTAGGCCAGGGGTAGGCAACCTTGGCTCTTTTATGACTCGTGGACTTCAACTCCCAGAATTCCTGAGCCAGCATGGCTCAGCTTGGAAACCTCTTCCTTTCCCCTCAGCGTGGCTGGCTCAGGAATTCTGGGAGTTGAGGTCCATGAGTCATAAAGGGGCTAGGCCAGGGGTAGGCAACCTCGGCTCTTTTGTGACTGGTGGACTTCAACTCCCAGAATTCCTGAGCCTGCCTGGCTCAGCATGGAAACCTCTCCCTTTCCCCTCAGCGTGGCTGGCTCAGGAATTCTGGAGTTGAAGTCCACGTGTCATTCATAAAAGAGCCAAGGTTGCCTACCCCTGACCTAATTCCATCTCAGACAAGTGACTGTCCAGTCTCTTCTTAAAATCCTCCAGGGATGAAGCACCCACAACTTCTGGTGGCAAGCTGTCCCGCTGGTTAATTGTCCTCCCTGTTAGGAGGTTTCTCCTTAATTCCAAGGAGAATCTACAATTAGTTTCCATCCATTGTTTCTTGTCTTGCCTTCCGGTGTTATTTTATATTTATTAATACATTTTATATGTCACCCATCTCACCGAGAAAGCAACTTTTAGGGACTTTTGTGGGCAAATAGGAGGCCCATAATTCCTATCCATTCTCACCACACTTGGGGCAGGGAGGTCCTGAGACGTGCTTCTTAAGCATTGTTTACTTTGATGAATGGCCCTAATTGGGTAAAATAGACAGTTTCTGCTAAGCTGATACTTTTGAATATCTTGTCGAAGAGGACAATTAATACTCCCTGGTCATGCTATTAAAAAAAGAACGCCTTATGCTCAGACTGCTGCCACGGTTAACAAATGATTTTTGTCAGGCGTCCCTTCTGGGCTACAGTTGATGGATTGTTAAGTTTTTGGTATCTCCGTTGCGTATGTAAAATCTATTAACTACGGTCTCTGCAATCCACACAAGGGCATTGCAAACTCCAGTTCCGGAGGAGATTGCAATATTTGTTTGCATTAGACCACGGCATGAAAAAAATTTTACCTCAGCGGAGACGGGCTCCGTTTAAGCGAAGAGGGCAAGCAGCGCAAGAGGCAGCGATGCCATTTGCAGAACCAAAGGAAAAAAAAATCTGCAATCTTTTTGAAAATCTGTTTGAAAAATCAGTTGGCCGATTCCAGCTGCATTGCTGGAAACCTGATTAAAAGGATATCTTGTTTTGTTTTTTGTTTGTTT
>NW_028148159.1:15000-17500 GCF_947247035.1 Vipera ursinii | reverse complement strand
ACAGATAGATAGATAGATAGATAGATAGATAGATAGATAGACAAACAGATAATCAGATAGAGAGAGAGAGAGAGAGACAGGCAGAGATAGATAGATAGATAGATAGATAGATAGATAGATAGATAGATAGATAGATAGATAGATAGATAGATTGATAGATAGATAGATAGATAGATAGATAGATAGATAGATAGATAGATAGATAGATAGATAGATAGATAGATAGATAGATGGATGGATGGATGGATGGATGGATAGATAGATAGATAGATAGATAGATAGATAGATAGATAGATAGATAGATAGATAGACAGACAGACAGACAGACAGACAGATAGATAGATAGATAGATAAAGATAGAGAGTCAGGCAGAGATGGATAGATAGATAGATAGATAGATAGATAGATAGATAGATAGATAGATAGATAGATAGATAAAGATAGAGATGCAGGCATGCAGATAGAGATAGATAGATAGATAGATAGATAGATAGATAGATAGATAGATAGATAGATAGATAGATAGATAGATAGATAGATAGACAGACAGACAGACAGATAGATAGATAGATAGATAAAGATAGAGAGTCAGGCAGAGATGGATAGATAGATAGATAGATAGATAGATAGATAGATAGATAGATAGATAGATAGATAGATAGATAGATAGATGATAGATAGATAAAGATAGAGATGCAGGCATGCAGATAGATAGATAGATAGATAGATAGATAGATAGATAGATAGATAGATAGATAGATAGATAGATAGATAGATAGATAGATAGATAGATAGATAGATAGACAGACAGACAGATAGATAGATAGATAGATAAAGATAGAGAGTCAGGCAGAGATGGATAGATAGATAGATGATAGATAGATAGATAGATAGATAGATAGATAGATAGATAGATAGATAGATAGATAGATAAAGATAGAGATGCAGGCATGCAGATAGAGATAGATAGATAGATAGATAGATAGATAGATAGATAGATAGATAGATAGACAGACAGACAGACAGACAGACAGACAGACAGACAGACAGACAGACAGATAGATAGATAGATAGATAGATAGATAGATAGATAGATAGATAGATAAAGATAGAGAGTCAGGCAGAGATGGATAGATAGATAGATAGATAGATAGATAGATAGATAGATAGATAGATAGATAGATAGATAGATAGATAGATAGATAGATAGATAGATAGATGATAGATAGATAAAGATAGAGATGCAGGCATGCAGATAGAGATAGATAGATAGATAGATAGATAGATAGATAGAGAGAGAGAGAGAGAGAGAGAGACAGACAGACAGACAGACAGACAGACAGACAGACAGACAGACAGACAGACAGATAGATAGATAGATAGATAGATAGATAGATAGATAGATAGACAAACAGATAATCAGATAGAGAGAGAGAGAGAGAGACAGGCAGAGATAGATAGATAGATAGATAGATAGATAGATAGATAGATAGATAGATAGATAGATAGATAGATAGATTGATAGATAGATAGATAGATAGATAGATAGATAGATAGATAGATAGATAGATAGATAGATAGATAGATAGATAGATAGATAGATAGATAGAAATAGAGAGACAGGCATGCGCAAATAGATAGATAGATAGATAGATAGATAGATAGATAGATAGATAGATAGATAGATAGATAGATAGATAGATAGATAGATAGACAGACAGATAGATAGATAGATAGATAAAGATAGAGAGTCAGGCAGAGATGGATAGATAGATAGATAGATAGATAGATAGATAGATAGATAGATAGATAGATAGATAGATAGATAGATAGATAGATAGATAGAAATATAGATAAAGATAGAGATGCAGGCATGCAGATAGAGATAGATAGATAGATAGATAGATAGATAGATAGATAGATAGATAGATAGATAGATAGATAGATAGATAGATAGATAGACAGACAGACAGACAGACAGACAGACAGACAGACAGACAGATAGATAGATAGATAAAGATAGAGATTCAGGCAGAGATGGATAGATAGATAGATAGATAGATAGATAGATAGATAGATAGATAGATAGATAGATAGATAGATAGATAGACAGACAGACAGACAGACAGACAAACAGATAATCAGATAGAGAGAGAGAGAGAGAGACAGGGAGAGATAGATAGATAGATAGATAGATAGATAGATAGATAGATAGATAGATAGATAGATAGATAGATAGATAGAGATTGAGAGACTGGCATGCGCAGATAGATAGATAGATAGATAGATAGATAGATAGATAGATAGATAGATAGATAGATAGATAGATAGATAGATGATAGATAGATAAAGATAGAGATGCAGGCATGCAGATAGAGATAGATAGATAGATAGATAGATAGATAGATAGATAGATAGATAGATAGATAGATAGATAGATGATAGATAAAGATAGAGATGCAGGCATGCAGATAGAGATAGATAGATAGATAGATAGATA
>NW_028148160.1:0-11914 GCF_947247035.1 Vipera ursinii | reverse complement strand
AAAAAAAATCTCCTTTAGGCAATGAAACAGCAGACTATTTCGTTTGTATGTCCAATGGACCTTTTCCCATATTCTTCTCATGGTTTGTCATACTTATAAAGGTAAAGGTTCCCCCGCACATGCGTGCTAGTCGTTTCTGACTCTAGGGGCCAATGCTCATCTTCGTTTCAAAGCCGAAGAGCCAGCGCTTGTCCGAGGACGTCTCCGTGGTCATGTGGCCGGCATGACTAGACGCCAAAGGCGCACGGAACGCTGTTACCTTCCCACCGTAGCGGTCCCTATTTTTCTACTTGCATTTTTACGTGCTTTCGAACTGCTAGGTTGGCAGAAGCTGGGACGAGTAACAGGCGCTCACTCTGCTACGCGGCACTCGGGATTCGACCCGCCAAACTGCCGACCTTCTGATTGACAGGCTCAGCGTCCTAACCCACTGAGCCACCGCATCCCTTGTCATACTTATATCCACTTTCAAATTAGTCTCCAAACTTATCCGGAGTAGCTTATTCCTCTTCTGCAATCGTAATTAACCCTCCACCTATCCATCATGTCAGGTAGTTTTAAAGACCATTTTTCAAAAGTATCCAGGGAAAAATTCAAAAGTGTTCCAACATTTTGCTCCCTTTGGGGATTCAATTATACTCTTTGTTATCCTCTAGCGCCCTCTAGCCTCCAATCCTCAAACTCCCATCCTATTTCTTTTTCATTTAAACAAACCAAAACAGAGTGTTTCCCACGGGGAGGCATTCTTCCTATATTAATTTAAAATTATAATTCTAGCTCCACTTGGGCCCTTCCTTAATCCACTTGCCAACCGTCCAAACTCTGCATTCTAAAGTGCACGTTTTGCTGTTTAATTTTAAAAAAGTAACGTTTCTCCCAAATTTTAAACATTGGATCGTGATGGCTGTGATATCTGCTGTTTTGAAGGGTCTTAATAAAAACAAACAAACAAACAGAAGCAATAAGTAAAATTCCAAATGACTAAGAAATGAGGTTTGATTTTTGCGTCCTTAAAAAAGGGCTGCATGAAGGACTGCGAGCACTAACCTTAGCATTAACCTTGTGAACTCCCTTGGCTTCCTCCTTCTGTTATATAGTTAATATTTTATGGTTATATTTAACATTTTATTGTTATGTATATGCAGGGGTGTGGGTCTATACATCAGTTGTATGTAGTATGTTTTAGGTCCGTGCCATGTACGTGTTGCACTTTGAGAGCGGGCAACTCAATTTCATTTTTCATGTGTGCCGTTGTGCCCGCAGTAAAAAAAAAAAAGACAATAAAGATTATCTTATCTTATCTATCTTATCTAGATGATTCCGCCCTTGACTGCCACTATCTGAGGGGCTGCCACAAAGAAGAAGTGTGTGTGTGTGTGTGTGTGTGTGTGTGTCAACTTATCCTCCAAAGCACCAGAAGACAAGACAAGAAGCAATGGGTAGTAACTAAACCAGTAAAGAAGCAACCTGGAATTAAGGAGAAATTTTCTAACAGAAGATGTGGGTGCTCCATCTCTGGAGGTTTTTAAAGAAGAGACTGGACAGCCATTTGTCTGAAACGGTCTAGGGTCTATATGCTATAGGGTTTCCTGCCTGAGCAGGGGGTTGGACTAGATGACCTCCAAGGTCCCTTCTACTGTATTCTGAATTGAATAGTCTAACGAAGAGAAGGACGAGGGGTGACATGATGGCAGTCTTAGGAGCCAGTTTCTAAGTTACGACGGGTACAACCCCTCTCCACGGTCCTGTGACTGCATTTCGGGTGCTTAGTATCCGGCTCACCTTTATGACCATTTACAGCATCCCAGAGTCATGTGACCTTGGTTTTTTGTTTTTGATGTTTTTTGGCAATTTCCAGGATTTATGTACATTTTCTGGCCAAAAAAGGACTGGAGGCTAAAACATATAAGGAACGGTTGCTGGAATTGGGGATGTCTAGTTTAATGAAGAGAAGGACGAGAGGGGACAGGATAGCAGTGTTCCAGTATCTCAGGGGCTGCCCCAAAGAAGAGGGAGTCAAGCTATTCTCCAAAGCACCTGAAAGCAGGACAAGAAGCAACGGATGGAAACTCATCAAAGAGAGAAGCAACCTGGAACTAAGGAGAAACTTCCTGACAGTGAGAACAATTAACCAGTGGAACAACCTGCCTCCAGAAGCTGTGAATGCTCCAAACACTGGAAGTTTTTAAGAAGTGACTGGACAGCCATTTGTATGAAATGCTATAGGGTTTCCTGCCTGAGCAGGGGGGTTGGACTAGATGATCTCCAAGTTCCCTTCTAGCTCTATTCTGATTGATAGAAATTGACTCCCAGCCACTCAGCTCATAAGCCAACTGCAAAACATTGATTATTGCTGCCTACGTACAAGGAGCAGCTGTGCAGAGATCTATGGGTTATCTCAAAGATCTCTCCTTATCCTGGAGAGTTGTTCATTGGCCCTAATTGTCCTTTAAAATGTTTCCCCGTTGCAAAACGGATGTCTTGCGTTGCCATGGCTCTCAGCCAGAGGGGACAATATTCCACATTTTGGAATTCATCTCATCTTCATTTTATTTTATTTTATTTTATTCAAGGCCCCAGTATAATCACCGGGACTTCGATCAAAGCTGCTTCTGTATCTTTGTTGTAACCACTGCCGTGTTGAAAAAAAAAAGATAAAAATAAAAGGCTGGTTTCTTTCAAGGGTTTCTGCAGGAGAAGAGCTGAAGGCTTCGTTCACACAACTCATTTGCGCTAATCTTCCACAGGCACCATTCTAAACGTTCAACTCTGACTTCGGTATCCCTAAAAAAATAAAATAAAAACAGGCCTACCTTTCGTAAAGCTCTTGACGGAGGGACATGTTTCTGGAGTGGGCGGAGCTGTCAATTTCTAAACGATCTAAAATATAACTTGGGATAGAATAACCTTCTTCCAGAAGAAGAGCCAAATTGAAGAATCCCTGGAAGAGATAAAATGATGGTTAATTGGACAGCCTTGCTAGCAAGATTCTAGAATAGAATAGAATAGAATAGAATAGAATAGAATAGAATAGAATAGAATAGAATAGAATAGAATAGAATAGAATAGAATAGAATAGAACAGAATAGAACAGAATAGAAAATATGAAATAGAATGGAATAGAATAGAAAATATGAAATAGAATAGAATAGAATAGAATAGAATAGAATAGAATAGAATAGAATAGAATAATGAAATGAAGAATAGAATGGAATAGAATAGAATAGAATAGAACAGAATAGAATAGAAAATATGAAATAGAATAGAACAGAATGGAATAGAATAGAAAATATGAAATAGAATAGAACAGAATGGAATAGAATAGAAAATATGAAATAGAATAGAATAGAATAGAATAGAATAGAATAGAATAGAATAGAATATGGAATGGAATGGAATGGAATGGAATGGAATGGAATGGAATAGAATAGAATAGAATAGAATAGAATAGAATAGAATAGAATAGAATAGAATAGAATAGAATAGAATAGAATAGAATAATCTTTATTGGCCAAGTGTGAATGGACACACAAGGAATTTGTCTCCGGTGCGTAAGCTCTCAGTGAACATACAAACAGCAAACTGATAAATCATGATCATAATCATAATACAACCACCATAAATCATAAGATAGTCACTCAATGATAGTCATAGGATACTAAATAAAAGCAATCAACATAGCTCATCAGATACAAACAGCAAAGTTATAGTCATGAGAAGCTAAGGAATTAGGTAATAAGAAAGAGGAGAAGGATAATAGTAATGCAGCCCTACTAGGGGGTTTAACAGCCCAGGGCATAGGACAGTGTTGTGTGAATTAGTTTAGCAAACTGATGGCATGGGAGGAAAAAAACCCCTATCTTTTTTGTCTAGTTGTTTTGGCGTGCAATGCCCTACAGCGTCGTCTTGAGGGGAGGAGTTGAAACAGTTTGTGTCCAGGATGTGAGGGGTCTCTAGATATTTTCTCAGCCCTCTTTCTGGCCCGTGCAGGATACTGGTCCTTAATGGAAGGCAGGCTGGTTGCCATTGTTTTTTCCGCAGGCCTAACTATCCCTTGAAGTCTGGTCCTGTCCTGCATGGTTGCTGTGCCAAACCAGCTACAGAGTCAAAGCCTGGAAGCAGGATTGGGTGATTGAATCTGGGTTTCTAAGGGACCGTCTGCTCCATACAGGGGAAGCTTGATTGGAGCCTTACGCCATTTTTAAAGATTTAACGTTAGACATGGTGACATCTGCTACTCACCTGTGCATCTTCCTTCAACGCTGCTTGTGCATACATATGTGCTGATCTATCCAAATTTCTGGTCTGGTTCTGATAACCATAATAGTAAAAATCTCCCATTTTCAAGTAAGCTATGGAAAAGAAAGACCTGCGTTAAAGCGTGGGCGATTTCCTTGCTATATTTAACCGAACACGGTTATGCTTTATACGCTGAGGCCCAGAACTTCATCAGCATCAGCACCGCGTGATGTTAATCGGTTAGTGCTTCTTATTCAACGATGGGTGATGCACAAAACAGGCTGAGTATATTCCACAATACTCAGACCGCACTATTTTTTGTTTAATCAGCCGGTATACATACCAAACGAGGGAGCACTGCTTTGAGAAATGGAGGAATTGTAGTACTTCCAAACGCAGTCAGTGGCGAAGTATCTTCTTGACAAGTTCTGGGAAGCAAAGCGGGGGGGAAAATGACATTGTGAAAAGGAGGAAGGGGAGGGAGAGGGGGAGGAGGGGGAGGAGGAGAAGAAGGAGGAGGAGGAGAAGGAAAAGGAGGAGGAATGGGAAAAAGGAGCCTTGGTGGAGCAGTGGGCTAATGCCTCCTTAAGTAACACCAGCTGCCTGCAATTAGTGCAGGTTCGAGTCCCACCAGGCTCAAGGTTGACTCAGCCTTCCATCCTTCCCAGGTAGGTAAAATGAGGACCCAGATTGTTGGGGGCAATTAAGCTGACTTTGTAATAATGCCACTTGGGGTGTGTGTGTGAAAGCCCTAATAAGCAGGCATATACATAGAATGAAGGCTACTGCTAAGCTTGTAAGCCGCCCTGAGTCTTTGGAGAAGGGCGGGATAAAATGGAATTAAAATTAAAAAAAATAAAATAAAAAATGAGGACCCAGATTGTTGGGGGCAATAAGCTGACTTTGTGATAATGCCGCTTTGGGGTGTGTGTGAAAGCCCTAATAAGCAGGCATATACATAGAATGAAGGCTATTGCTAAGCACATTGGTTTGTGCTTCTTAGATTGTAAGCCACCCTGAGTCTTCGGAGAAGGGCGGGATATAAATGGGATTAAAATAATAATAATAATAATAATAATAATAATAATAATAATAATAATAATAATAATAATAATAATAATAATAATAATAATAATAATAATAAAGTACTCACTGGTTTTTCTTCACAGAGATGTGCTAGATTTGTTTGCGATACCTCTATTCCTGTCTCCGCAGAAAGGATGTAATACAGCAAAGCTTCATTCCTAAAAATGAAGAGAAGAGCAAAAAAAAAACAAACCCCACCCCAATTAAATAAACTTCACAAAATGTTGGAAATGCTGCCTTTCCATGGAAACAGCCTGGATAATCAGAAGATCATCACACGGTCGAATTGAGTGTGCTCTAAAGCATTTCCAGGATCGACCTTCAAAAGACCGGGTTGCAAGGAGGTAGGACGAAGCCCGATTTTTTTAAAACAAAACAAAACAAAACATGCTGCTTTAAATTAATACATAATAGAGGTATTCCTTGATTTTGGGACCACAACGGAGCCCAAAATTTCTGAGGCTAAGCGAGACATTTGTTAAGTGAATTTTGTCCCGTTTTACGACCTTTCTTGACACAGCTCTTTAAGTGAATCGCTGCGGTTGTTAAGTTAGGAACACGGTTGTTAAGTGAATCTGGCTTCCCCCATTGACTTTGCTCGCCAGAAGGTCGCAAAAGGGGGAATCACATGACACCGCAACTGTCGCAAGTACAAGCCAGTTGCCAAGCCTCTGAATTTTGATCACGTGACCCTGGGGAATGCTGCAACGGTCGTAAGCGTGGAAAACGGTCATCGGTCCCTTTTTTCCCCAGTGCCGTTGTAACTTTGAACGGTCACTAAATGAGCTGTTGTAAGCTGAGAACTAGCTGTAAAATGAGGAACGGGCGACGCAACTCACAATATTAACGAAAGCAACATTTTCCAGGCATAAACGGGAACCACACACCTACCAAGAGAACTGCAGGTAGGCTTTGAGGGCTTTCTGCATGACGTGGCCTAAATAGCCGTTCTTTTCTGCCACGTATTTTGCCCACCTGCAAATGAAAGGAGTAACATTGAAAGCAGAGAAAGAGAAGCCTCGTTACGGCTGGAGGGAGCCTCTTCTCCTTTCGCCTCGGATGTCCCGATGGGTAGAAAAATGGTGGGGGAAAACATCTCTAGGAGTAAGCAAAGCCTCCATCGGATGGGGTGATGGATGGATGAATTGGTCTCTATCATCTATCTATCTATCTATCTATCTATCTATCTATCTATCTATCTATCTATCTATCTATTACTATCTATCTATCTATCTATCTATCTATCTATCTATCTATCTATCTATCTATCTATCTATCTCTTCTTTGTCTGCCTGCCTGCCTGCCTGCCTGCATCTATCTATCTATCTATCTATCTATCTATCTATCTATCTATCTATCTATCTATCTATCTATCTATTACTATCTAGCTATCTTTTATCTACCATCTACCATCACTATCCTGTCTGTCTGTCTGTCTGTCTGTCTGTCTGTCTGTCTGTCTGTCTATCTATCTATCTATCTATCTATCTATCTATCTATCTATCTATCTATCTATCTATCTATCTATCATCTCTTCTTTGTCTGCCTGCCTGCCTGCCTGCCTGCCTGCATCCATCCATCCATCCATCCATCTATCTATCTATCTATCTATCTATCTATCTATCTATCTATCTATCTATCTATCTATCTATCTATCATCTCTTCTTTGTCTGCCTGCCTGCCTGCCTGCCTGCCTGCATCTATCTATCTATCTATCTATCTATCTATCTATCTATCTATCTATCTATCATCTATCTATCTATCTATCTATCTATCTATCTATCTATCTATCCATCCATCCATCTATCTTCTGTCTCCAATTTCCATCTTCTCTCTCTCTCACCTAACATCCATCCATCCATCTCTAGCCATGTCTGTCTGTCTGTTTGGGGATGATGGCTGACAGGATCAATCCAACATACCAGCAAGAGGAGGAGGAGGAGATAGATAGATAGATAGATAGATAGATAGATAGATAGATAGATAGATAGATAGATAGATGATAGAGATAGATAGATAGATAGATAGATAGATAGATAGATAGATAGATAGATAGATAGATAGATAGATAGATAGATAGATAAGGAGAAGCACTCTTGGTGATCTTTTTGTTTTCTTGAAAAATGTCTCATGACCCAACTAGGGAACATCATCAGTGCTAGAAGGGAAGGCGGTTTGTGAAGAGGGGAAGGGGGGGAGGGGAGAAGGAGAAGACGTTATGGTATGTGAGAATTCCTAGCCCTGCTAACAGTTGTACGGAATGTGAAGTTCAAAAGAGGGATGCTTAGTTATTTCTTTATTTATCCTCAAGAGCTCCTGCAGAGTGTCTAGCGATGGCTGCCTTGCACGGAACCCCAATTAGAAAGACGGCCTGCAAGAACGGCATACGAATCACCTAATGACAGAGGACGGTCTACCAAGTAATATTTATTTTTTTTTGCAGCCGTTTCTCCTTTATCGTTACTTACAGCACTGCTTTTTCGGGATCCCTGGGAAAGCTGGGTAGATTTCCCGCAATGTAGAACTGGGAGCAGCGCAGAATCCCGTCCAGATGACCCTTTTCTGCTGCTTTGAGGAAATAGCCAGCAGCCGTAGTCTGCCAAAGTGGGTGGGGGGCAGAAAAAAAAAAGAGTTTGGAACAAGTATGCGTAACTTCCATCTAAATTTAAAAAAAAAATCAAAAGAGTTTAACCCAGGTTACGAGCTGCAATTTACACATTTATAATTTAAGTCCTCGACTTACGAGCCTAACTGAGCCCAACGTTTAGGTTGCTAAGCGAGACATTTGTTAAGTGAATTTTGCCCCCGTTTACGACCTTGTTGCTGCTGTTGCTAAGTTGTTAACACAGCAGTCCTTGTATTAGCAACCCCGTCCTTAAGCGAGTCCGATTTCCCCGTCGACTTGATGCGTCGGAAAGTCGCAAAAGGGGATCACGTGACCTCAGCACACCGCAACCGTCGTAAATACGAACCAGTTGCCAAGCCTCTGAATTTTAATCACGTGACCAAAGGGGATGTTGTTGCCATACTCGCAAGGGTGAAAAAAAAGTCCCTTTTTTTCAGTTGTAACTTTGAATGGTCACTAAACGAATCGATGTAACTCGAGGACTGCTTGTCTTCAGCTGAGAAGCCAGGGAGGAAAACATGGTTTAATATATATTTTTTTTATTTCCAGGCTCCAGGCCTGGAAATATTAAGAAGGAAATATGGTATTTGGTTTTACATATCTTAACGGCGGCAATAAAAGGGACGCGGTGGCTCAGTGGGTTAGGACGCTGAGCTTGTCGATCAGAAGGTCGGCAGTTTGGCGGGTCGAATCCCGAGTGCCGCGTAACAGAGTGAGCGCCTGTTACTCGTCCCAGCTTCTGCCAACCTAGCAGTTCGAAAGCACGTAAAAATGCAAGGAGAAAAACAGGGACCACTCCGGTGGGAAGGTAACGGCGTTCCGTGCGCCTTTGGCGTCTAGTCATGCCGGCCACATGACCACGGAGACGTCCTCGGACAAGCGCTGGCTCTTCGGCTTTGAAACGGAGATGAGCACCGGCCCCTAGAGTCGGAAACGACTAGCACGCATGTGCGGGGGAACCTTTACCTTTACCTTTACTAAGCTTTGGAGCTGGATAGTTATAAGAGATTTAGCGAGTGGAATATAATTGTCAGTTTAGAAATAGATACAATTTGATTTTTTCTTTTTTGAAATGGTTTCCAATTTTTTGATTTTTTCATTTTCTGTATATTGTATATGTTTTTTGTTTTTCTTTTTGTTGGTGTATGGTGTGTGTTTTTAATATGAAACGTAAATAAAGATTTATTTTTTAAAAAAACATGGTTTAATATTGAAGCCAGGTTGTGATAGCATCAATAGGACGTAAAGACTGTTTGTGACCCCTTGCTTACAAGATTGTTCTGTACAAGGCTGGTGATTCAAAGAACTGCACTGGAAGGTTAAAACTACTTGAATTGAATTTAACACAGGTGGTCCTCAACTTGTGACTACGATTAAACCTCCAATCTTGGAGCACCCACAACTTCTGGAGGCCAGTTGTTCCACTGATTGATTGTCCTCACTGTCAGGAAGTTTCTCCTTAGTTCTGGGTTGCTTCTCTCCTTGATGAGTTTCCATCTGTTGCTTCTTGTCCTGCCCTCAGGTGCTTTGGAGAATGGCTTGACTTGTGGTAGTCCCTCAAATATCCATTGGACAGGCATTGTCCAATGGTCATCCAATCTCTTCTTAAAAACCTCCAACGATGAAGCACCCACAACTTCTGGAGGCAAGCTGTCCCACTTGTTAATTGCCCTCACTGTTGCGAAGTTTCTCCTTAATTTCTCCTTAATGCTTCTCTCCTTGATGAGTCTCCATCCGTTGCTTCTTGTCCTGCCTTCTGGTGCTTTGGACAATGAGTTGACCTCTTTTTCTTTGTGGCAGTCCCTCAAAAACTGGAATATTCCTAGCCCTTCTTTTCTCCAGACTGGCCATTCCCAACTCCTGCAACTCCGTTCTTCATATTTTAATCTTCTGGCCTTTCATCGTCTTAATTGCTCTCCTTTGCTTCTCATTACTTGCCTTACTAAGTAGGACCGCTGAGTGTTTTAATTCTCTTCCTACCTGGAAGGCTATCCTCGTTCTTAAAAGCTGCTTAAAATCTTGACTCAAGATCTTTGGGAACTGAGTATCAAGGTTAGTTGTTTTGAAGGCCAGCTTCTTACCGTCTGCCAGGAAAGATGCTTTAAGACAGGGGTGTCAAACTCAATTTCATTGAGGGCCGCATCAGCATTGCAATTGCCCTCAGGGGGGCGGGTGGGTGTGGCCTACTGGGTGGGTGTGGCCTACTGGGTGGGCGTGGCTAGAGTGCGTATGGCCTACTGGATGGGCGTGGCCAACTCTACATCGTTGGCATCAAGGGTGCCTATGGGGGCCTGGGGAGGAGTGGGACGGATCTGAGGGTCTCTGGCAGAAGGAGGGTCTCTGGGCCAGGGCCAAGGCAGCGGGGGCCGTTCCCTCACTGTTTCCAGGATGGCTTCGCAGGCCGCATGAAACCACTTCGCGGGCCGGATCCGGGCCCCGGGCCTTGTGTTTGACATGTCTGCTTTAAGAGATGGTTCAAGAAGATCCAGGCTATTTTTATTGACTTTGGGCTTGGAAAGACACCGGACACTGTTTCTAGACACAACAAAGAGCCATTCCCTTGTTGATCTGAAAAACCTCTCTCCGTGGAACTCTCTCTCCCCACTGGCCAAAACGTTGGGAGGCGCTGGCTTTTGGGACAATGAGAAGTTCAGACTTACCCGATTTTTACCCATAGCTCCTGGATACACTCCATCTAAATGCAAAACCCCGAGATTGAAGGAGGCGTCTGGGTTACCCAAGGCTTCGGCTTTGAGCCAAAATTTGGCTGCTTTGGCAAAGTCTCTTTCAAAGTTGTGATAATACCAGCCAAGGCCGTTGACTGCCTGAGGGAATCCCTGTAGGGAGAAAAATCAATAAAAATAAAATCAATAAACTGCCAGACAGGAGAAAAGTAAGGTTTTTACACCTAGGCAGGAAAAACCAAAGCTATGAGTAAAGATTAGGTGAAACCTGGCTCAGAAACAGTCACTGTGAGAGGGATTTTGGTGTCCTAGCGGACAATCACTTAAACGTGAGCCAGCTCTGTGCGGCAGCGGCCCCCAAAACTAACACAATCCTTAGTTGTAGAAACAGAGGCATAGAAACAAAATATTAGTGCCGCTTTATAAAACCTTAGTAAGACCACACCTGGAACACCGCCTCCAGTTTGGGTCACCACATTACAAAAAAAGGCTTTGAGACTTTGGAAAAAGTGCAGAGAAAAGCAACTAAGATGATTAAAGGCCTGGAGATTAAAACACGACAGATAGATAATCTTTATTATCATTTTTTTCCCCTGTGGGCACACATTAAAAATGAAATTCTGTTGCCTGCTCTCAAAAATGTACACATACATCACACAGATATAAGCGTGCTATATACAACGTATCTTTATACCTACACCCTTAGACATAAATACATATAAAAATATTAATGAGGTATGAAGAACGCTTGCAGAAATTGGGTTTGAGTCTTCCTTTTACCAATCTCTGGAGGATGGAAGGCTGAGTCAAGCCCCAAATAAGCCACGATTCACAGCTAACACCTTTTTGGGGGGAGAAGAATAAAAAAAACAAACCGGTGCATGGAATTTCCAAATGCTGCATCTTCACGCAACAATTTTGCAGAAAAGCAATCTTGGTTATTAATCTACTCTGGTGACATCAAAGAGACGCTGGACAATTCAACCGCGGAGTGGTGTTTGTTCCTAAAGAGCTGGGGAGTTTTGACAAAAAGCAGAGTTTTCCATCGTGGGTGGAAAAGGAAAAAGGGAGATCTGAACTGGATCAGACACAATCTCTGATAGAACAATCAACAGATCTGGCAATTAGATTCTACCTTTGAAGCAGCTTTCTTCATCAGCCAGAAAGCAAGACGCTTATTTCTTTTCACCCCTTGGCCCTAAACAAGGAGGAAAATATACATATACATATACATACACACACATATATATATATATAATTTCCAAATGTCTTAAGCCTC
>NW_028148161.1:0-35558 GCF_947247035.1 Vipera ursinii | reverse complement strand
GGGGCGTCAGCATCTGGATAGGCCGCCGAGATGCTTTCACTGGGGTGGTGGAGATCTAGAGCCTGCTCTTGTCTATCTGGACCGGGATGCCTTGCGTACAGTCACTCATGCGCTCGTGACCTCTCGTCTGGACTACTGTAATGCTCTCTACATGGGGCTGCCCTTGAAGACCACTCGGAGGCTTCAACTGGTGCAGAATGCAGCCGCGCGAGTTGTCCTGGGGGTTTCCCGATACTCCCATGTTACACCTTTGCTCCGCGAGCTGCATTGGCTGCCGGTTGCCCTCCGGGTGAGATTCAAAGTGTTGGTAATGACTTACAAAGCCCTTCATGGCATGGATCCGGATTACCTACGGCAACACCTGCGGCCGGCGTCAACTTCCCTCCGTCCAGTGCGCTCCCACAGAGAGGGCCTCCTCAGGGTGCCTCCAATCAAAGAATGTCGATTGGTGGCCCCCAGGGGGAAGGCGTTCTCTGTGGGCGTGCCAGACCTGTGGAACCGCTTGCCGGTCGAGCTCAGGATGGCCCCCGACCTTCGCTCCTTCCAGCGGGATCTAAAAACTTATTTATTTGAGCAATCCGGCCTGGTTTGATGGGTTAAGGGTTGGGGTTTTAACATGGTTTTTAATTATTGTTTATATTGGGCATAATATTTAATTGTTTTTTAACTTTTGTACTTCGTTTTTATATTTATTGCCCTGTACACCGCCCTGAGTCCTTCGGGAGAAGGGCGGTATAAAAATGTAATAAATAAATAAATAAATTAGGGGAAGATGTCTTGTGAAGAGAGACCCAGCCCGGGCCACCAATCAGAGCTCCGGAAATTCTGCAGGGCAGTCTTCCGCTTTAAGGACGCTGAGCATCCCCGGTTAAAAGAAACCACCGTCATTAAAAGCCACGTTTCCCCCCCCCCTCAGGCATATAAAAGCAGCTGGGGGGTGGGGGTGGGGAAGGAACCTACTTGCCGCATTTCACGCATTCCTCTACGAACATGTTCCCGTGCAGTTCTGCCAACTTGTCCCTGGAGACGGGAGGAAAGGTTGATAAGACAGCGGAGATCAGGGTAACTTGAAGACTTTTTGTGGAAGTTGCTCTCTTGTTTATCTACTCGGGGCGTAAGAGCCTAATCAAGGAACCCACCAACAAGCCAGCAAGCCCCTAGTAGATAAACAGAGGGCAGACCCCACTGACTCCCTTCCAGCACTGATGGGTGTTCCCTAGTTAGGTCACGAAACGTCTGCAAGGGAACCACCAAGTTCAGAGAGCCCCAAGGACCCCACAGCTGCCCTCCTTCTCCTGTCCCACCGCTCTTTCCCCTTCTCCTCCAACACTTTCCCCTTCTCCTGTTCCACCGCTCTTTCCCCTTCTCCTCCTCCAACACTTTCTCCTCCTCCTGTTCCACCACTCTTTCCCCTTCTCCTCCTCCTACTCCAACACTTTCTCCTCCTCCTGTTCCACCACTCTTTCCCCTTCTCCTCCTCCTCTAACACTTTCTCCTTCTCCTCCTCCTCTAACACTTTCTCCTTCTCCTGTTCCACCACTCTTTCCCCTTCTCCTCCTCCTCCAACACTTTCTCCTTCTCCTGTTCCACCGCTCTTTCCCCTTCTCCTCCTCCTCCTCCAACACTTTCTCCTTCTCCTGTCCCACCACTCTTTCCCCTCCTCCTCCAACACTTTCTCCTTCTCCTGTCCCAGCACTCTTTCCCCTTCTCCACCACTCTTTCTCCTTCGCCTTCTCAGAGAGCACCAAGGACTCCATGGTCCTGGTCCTCCTCCCCACCCCAAACAAACCAGACTCCCTTCTAGCACTGATGATGTTACCTAGTTGGGTCACCAAACGTCTGCAAGGAAACCACCCAGCTCAGAGGGCACCAAGCACCCCCCACAGTTGTCCTCCTCTTCATCCTCCCCCCCAACCCCCAGTCCCCTTTCTAGCACTGACGATGTTCCCTAGTTGGGAACGATCTGCAGGTTCGCTTCAATGGTCCCGCATGTGATGGATTGATCTAAGGCAGGCATGTCAAACTCGTGATGTTGCGCAACGAATCTGGACTTTCCCCTCCATTGCCGGCAATGGAGTGGTGCAGTTTCGGCACGACACATCCAGCCCGCGGGCCGGCAGTTTGACATGCCTGATCTAGAGCAAGGGTGTGGAGCGATGCCCCCATTTTATGACTGGTGGACTTCAACTCCCAGAATTCCTGAGCCAGCATAGCTCAGCATGGAAACCTCTCCCTTTCCCCTCAGCATGGCTGGCTCAGGAATTCTGGGAGTTGAAGTCCACGAGTCATAAAAGAGCCAAGATTGCCTACCCCTGGGCTAGGCCAAGCTTGGCATTTCTATGATTTATGACTCATGGACTTCAACTCCCAGAATTCCTTAGCGAACCTTGGCATCTCTATGACTTGTGGTCTTCAAGTCCCAGAATTCCTGAGCCACCATGGCTCAGCTTGGAAACCTCTCCCTTTCCCCTCAGCGTGGCTGGATCAGGAATTCTGGGAGTTGGAAGTCCACCAGTCCTAAAAGGGCCAAGGTGGCCTACCCCTGGTGTAGCCGGACACCTCATCGGCTGCAAGGCTTCAAGCAGCTAAGCGTTACCTGGGGAAGCCGGACCTCACGTGGAGCCCGTCTATGTTCTGGCTGACCAGAAAGTGCAGGATTCCCACTCGGTGCAGCTCCAACAAGGCCATGTGAGTCTTTGACGGTCTCGCGTTCTCAAAGGTCGTGTCAAACTTGGGGACCAGGCCCCGCTCCTCCATGGTCCACACCCCGTTCGGGCCCCTGCATGAAGAAAGAGAAGCGCGGTCGGTCCCCAACTTACGACGGTTCGGTTCGTCGCCGTTCAAAGTCACGACGGCGCGGGGGGGGGGGGGAAAGGGACTCTTCACGCTTAGCGGCCGTTGCGGTGTCCCCCCAGGGTCACGGGATTGAAATTCAGACGCTTGGCAACTGGCTCGTGTTGATGACGGTTTCATTCCCCCTTTGCGACCTTCCCTTCGCCCAAGCCAGATTCACTTAACAACCGTGGGGCTCGCTTAAGACCGGCGGGGATTCATCGAACGACCGTGGCAAGAAAGATGTAAAATGGGGCAAAAGCCACTCGACAAACGTCTCGCTTAGCAACAGAAAGTTTGAGCTCAACTGTGGTTGACGGTGGAGGACGACGTGTCGGTGGCATGGCTCCAGGCTACCTGAGGAACGTCAGCCAATCAGAATAGAGCCGGAAGGGGCCTTGGAGGCCTTCTAGTCCAGCCCCCTGCTCAGGCAGGAGACCCTACACCATTTCAAACGAATGGCTGTTCAGTCTCTTCTTAAAATCCTCCAGCGATGGAGCGCCCACAACTTCTGGTGGCAAGCTGTTCCACTGGTTAATTGTCCTCCCTGTCAGGAAGTTTCTCCTTAATTCCAGGCTGCTTCTCTCCTTGATCAGTTTCCAACCATTGTTTCTTCTCCTGCCTTCGGGTGCTTTGGAGAATAATGTGACCCCCCCCTCTTCTTTGTGGCAGCCCCTCAAATACTGGAATACTGCTACCATGTCCCCCCCACCCCTTCTTTTCTCTAGACTCATGGGACTGGGCAACTCTCTTGATGCCAGCAGAAGGGGCATGCTGGGGACCCCACCATCCAATGAATTCTGGCTGGCAGGATCTAGGAAAAGAGCCTTTTCTGCTGTGGCTTTATTTATTTATTTATTTATTTATTTTATTTTATTATATTTGTATACCGCCCTTCTCCCGAAGGACTCAGGGCGGTGAACAGGGCACATATAAAATGCAAAATGCAAAAGTTAAGAGAGAATTAAATAGGAGCCCGAGCTAAAACAATAAATAATAGTATAAAAAACCCGCAATAAAAACCCCAACACATCCCCCATCAGGCCAGGCCGGCTTGTTCAAATAAATAGGTCTTCAGACCGTGTCGGAAGGAGCGAAGGTCAGGTGCCATCCGGAGCTCGACTGGCAGCTGATTCCATAAGTCCGGGGCGCCCACAGAGAAGGCCCTCCCCCTGGGGGCCACCAGCCGACATTCTCTGACCGGTGGCATCCTGAGGAGGCCCTCTCTGTGGGAACGCACAGGGCGGAGGGACGTTGATGCCGGCCGCAGGTGGTCCCCGAGGTACTCCGGACCCATGCCATGTAGGGCCTTAAAAACCATTACCAGAACCTTGAATCTTTGCCCTCTGGAACATCATGGCCCTCAAAGTGGGACCTGCCCCCAACTTCTTAGCCTCCCGAAAGGGCCTTAAAACCTGCCTCTGCTGCTTGGCCTGGGGCCCAGCCAGGGCCTTGATATTCTGGCGGGGGTTACTGGATTAAATAGAAGACCCCCACCTCCACCCCATCGTAGACTCCCCCACTTCTATTTGAGTGAATTGTCTTTTCATTCTAACGTGACGTTTGCTCTTTTGCAGCATCGTTTTTATTGTGTTGCAAGCGGCTCAAGAGTCCCGTGGCAGGGAAATGGGGAAGATATAAACTGAATTAAGTAAATCAACAGCGAATACATAAAACGAGGAACTGTTTTGAACCTGGTAGGAACGGCTGGATGCAAAATGTTTCCGGCAGCTCAGGACCCCCTATGGGGGTGGAAGAGAAAAGAGGAAAAACTATTGTGCCGAGATGGAATATATTCACCGATTGTTTGCCTTGAGGGGAAAATGTCATGGAAATCATTTCAAGGAGAGACTACCCCCTTCAACCAGTTATTTAATTCTACCGACTTCCTGGATTAATTGTAGCAATCAAACTTAACCAGGATAGATGTCTTATGCCAATGTTCTCAAGGATGACACTTTGGCAGCTACGTGCCTCTGGGTTTCAACTTGCCTTTAGAATAAGGGGGGGGGAGGAGGTGTAACTTTCAAGTGGGTTAGATGGAGAAAAAAAACTTCTACGACTTCACTAAAGACCACGAGAGCCTGAAACCTTTTCAAGGACACCAGAACAGGTGTGGATTTGAAGCAGACGGTTCCCATAATAAAGTAAACTTGTTTATATGGATTATGTAAGACAGGCATGTCCAAAGTCCGGCCCGCGGGCCATTTGCGGCCCGCGGGGCGGTTTAATCCGGCCCTCTAACAGCCCTCCCTGCCCTGTGCAAATGCGGCCCTCCCTTCTGATTGAGGGTGGCAAGCAGAAGACTGTCTGCCGCAGGAGGGCGGTGAGAGGGCCGCATCCTGACGTCACTGCCCAAACTTGGAAGACGAGCGGCGCAGGCGCGGGGCGGGCCTGGCGGGACTCACTGCCCTACTACAAGTGCATTAAGTTCGCGCTCTCGCCGTCCTCCGTCTCCTCCTTTCCCGGAGGTAAAGCTAACAACTGCGGCTGCTTGCTGCTGCTGCTGCTGCTCCTCCTCCTGCCGTGTTGACTCTCTGCTACCCATTCCGAGAGGTGCGTGCGCACCTCCCCAAACTTGCCGACGTTTGGGGAGGTTTGGGGAGGTGCGCGCTGGGGAAAAGGCCGGGAGAGAAGGGGGTCCGGGCTGGGGGGAGGGATGGGGTGGGGGAGAAGGAGGCTTCCCGGGCTAGGGGGGGGAAAGCAGAAGCGAGGGATCAGGACTCCTCCCGCTTGGTTGCTGCCGCCGCCGCCACCACTCCTACGGCCGCCGCCTGCTCTCTTGGCTGGTTGCTTTCCGCTTCTCTCCCCCCCGCCTGCCCTCCTTCCTGCCTTCCTCCCCTCCGCCTCGCCTTCCCCGCTCCCGCGTTTTCCCTCTCCCCGCCTCGGATTCAGGGTGATTCCCCGGGAGAGGGCGATGGGATTCCGGTGAGCTTTCAAGCCTTCTCGGCGGTCTCCGGCACGGCTCAGGAAGCGTCTCTGCGCCGCCCGGCCGGAGCCTTTGCCTCCTTCCCTCCCCCAAGCAAGGCGTCCTTTTTCAAGTTGCAAAACCAAGCGGGGTGAAGCGGGCTGTCGGGAAAGACATTCAGGAGGGTCCCCCTGGAGAGGAGCGGGAGAAGGAGGAGGAGGAGGAGGGAAAGGAGGAGGAGGAGGTGATCGACTCGCCCAACCCAGTCCGGGCCGGCCAGCCCCGTAACGTCCGAACTCGCACCGTGGGCGGAGAGGCAGGAAGCCGAGAGGAAGAAGACTTGCGGCGGGGACGAGCGCGATCCAGCAGCAACACCCCGGGTCAGGCCCCAGTGGCGGAGGAGGCAGTGGCGGCGGCGGCCGCAGCACCGGCAGCCTTCCTAGCAGCGGCGGCGACAGAGGCGGCGGCTGTGGAGGAGGAGGCGGCGGCTGCAGAGGCAGCTTCCTGGCAGTCTTCTTCCTCTCGGCTTCCTGCCTCTCCGCCCGCGGTGCGAGCTCGGACGTTACGGGGCTGGCCGGCACGGACTGGGTTGGGCGAGTCGATCACCTCCTCCTCCTCCTTTCCCTCCTCCTCCTTCTCCCGCTCCTCTCCAGGGGGACCCTCCTGAATGTCTTTCCCGACAGCCCGCTTCACCCCGCTTGGTTTTGCAACTTGAAAAAGGATGCCTTGCTTGGGGGAGGGAAGGAGGCAAAGGCTCCGACCGGGCGGCGCAGAAACGCTTCCTGAGCCGTGCCGGAGACCACCGAGAAGGCTTTAAAGCTCACCGGAATCCCATCGCCCTCTCCCGGGGAATCACCCCGAATCCGAGGCGGGGAGAGGGAAAACGCAGGAGCGGGGAAGGCGAGGCGGAGGGGAGGAAGGCAGGAAGGAGGGCAGGCGGGGGGAGAGAAGCGGAAAGCAACCAGCCAAGAGAGCAGGCGGCGGCGGCCGTAGGAGCGGCGGCGGCGGCAGCAGCCAAGCGGGAGGAGTCCTGATCCCTCGCTTCTGCTTTCCCCCCCCCAGCCCGGGAAGCCTCCTTCTCCCCCACCCCATCCTTCCTCCCCCCTCGTCTCGCGGCCTTTTCCCCGGCGCGCACCTCCCCAAACCTCCCCAAACGTCGGCAGGTCTCCGGACGGCGGCGGCTTGGAGAGGTGCGCGTGCACCTCCGCCCTTCGGAAAGGTGCGCGCGCACCTCTCGGAACGGGTGGTGCCACTCTCCATTTGGAGAGGTGTGCACGCACCACTGCCCGTTCAAAGAGGTGCGCGCGCACCGGGCGGTTGGGAGCCGCAGGAGACGGCTCAAAGAGCCGCATGTGGCTCCGGAGCCGCGGGTTGCCGACATAGTGAAAACTCAGCTGCCAGTTGATCTTAATGTTATAAAATGAAAAGTATGCCATTTGCAATTAACTTGGCATAAAATAATTCATTTGCATTTAATTGCAATTGTTCAAAGAATGTTCGGAAAAATGTTCGGCCCTCCAGCATGTTCACTTCATCCAATCTGGCCCTCTTTGAAAAAAGTTTGGACACCCCTGATGTAAGACGTTGGGGTTGGCTGGGGTTGGCGGTTGGCTGGGAAAGTTATTGCTGAAGTCTATGAATTGGTGTTGGAACCTCAGAGTTAGTTTTGCTTCGACATAACCAAGCAGTGTATTCAATAAACAGTGAAATTTTTGGAGACGGAATGAACCTGGAGTTTTATTTGGATTCTCGAGCTGGATGTTGACAACTATACAGGTAGTCCTCCTCTTTGGACCACAATTGAGCCCAACCTTTCCGTTGCTAAGCGAGACAGTTGTTAAGTAAGTTTTGCCCTCTTTCATGACCTTTTCCTGACACCGTTATTAAGGGGATCGCTGCAGTTGTGAAGTTAGTAACAAGGCAGTTAAGCAAATCTGGCTTCCCCCAAAAGATTTGCTTATCTGAAGGTCACAAAAGGGGGGGGGTCACATATGGGATCCAGGCCAACTCGCCATGGTCAACTCAACGCGGCCAGCTTGCCATAAGATACGAGTCACGCTAATATCGAAGGAATGGTGGAACAGACTCATTAAAGAGAGGATGCCCAAAGGAGGGACAAAATGAAAGGTGAATGACAAAAATCAAAACATTTTTAAAATTATTTTAAATACTTAAAACTGAATTGTTGAACTGTCCCACAGCCGGTTGTCCCACACCACGTTGGCCGTGCCACGTTGTCCCATTCTGATCACATGATCCTGGGACACTGCAGGGGTCATAAATACGAACCAGTTGCCAAGCTTCTAAGTTTTCATCACGTGACCACAGGGATGTTGTGTGAAAAACGGTCCTATTTCACTTTTTCCAGTGGCATTGTCACTAAATGGCCACTAAATGAGGACTACCTATATTACATGAATATTCAACCATAAGCCTGCAGGCTTTCCCCTGTTATTTCCCAAAATGAGATTGAGCATTAAGGCTTCATAATTCATAACCTGTACATTAAGCATTGCTAATATTTAGAGCAGGGGTCGGCAACCTGAAAAAGGAAAAGAGCCACTGGGAACCAGTTCCATCACACACACACACAAAAAAGTGGGAGCCGCGTGCGTGCGTCCATGCACGGGCAAAAAACATTTTGCGCATGCGCAAAATGTTTTTTCTTGCGCATGCACGGACGCGCGCGGTTGCCATTTTTTAAATGTATGATGGAACCGGTTGCGCGACGGCGATGGTAGCTCTGCAAACGGGCTGCGGCAGCTTTCCCAACAAGCAGCGCCACTGCCCGTTCCGAGAGGTGCCACTGCCCATTCCGAGAGGTGCGGAGGTGCACGCGCACCTCCGCGGGAACGGGCAGCAGCGCCGCTTGTTGGGAAAGCTGCCGCGGCCCGTTTGCAGGCTGCCACCGGGCCGCAACAGCTTTCCCAACGAGCGGTTCCACTGCCTGTTCGGGCGGAGGTGCGCGCGCACCTCTCCAAATGGGCAGTGCCACTCTCCATTTGGAGAGGTGCGCGCGCACCACTGCCCGTTCGAAGAGGTGCGCGCGCACCGGGCGGCTGGGAGCCGCAGGAGACGGCTCAAAGAGCCGCATGCGGCTCCGGAGCCGTGGGTTGCCGACCCGTGATTTAGAGAATAGAAAAGAAGAGAACAGAACAGAGAATAGAATAGAGAAAAGAGAATAGAATATAAAATACAATAGAGAATAGAGAATAGAGAATAGAAAATAGAATACAATATGGAGAATAGAAAATAGAATACAATATGGAAAATAGAATACAATATAGAATGTAGAATAGAACAGAATATAGAATAGAATATAGAACAGAAAACAGAATAGAGAATAGAAAATAGAATATAGAGAATAGAATAGAACATAAAATACAATATAGAATAAATAGAAAATAGGATATAGAATATAGAATAGAATAACAGAGTTGGAAGAGGCCTTGGAGGTCTTCTAGTCCAACCCCCTGCTCAGACCGGAAACCAACATCTTCCAAACCAAAATCCTTATCCTCATTTCAATGCACGGCTTCCTAAAAGGAACCAGGTTATTTTCAAAGTCTGCCGTTCCCGACCCATGGAACCCCAAACTCCCAAGTGACAAATTCAGAGTCAGCCGAAGCTTGATCTCCTCCAGACCTCTGGCCTCAGCTGTCCTATTTCCTCACTCCAGCCTACCTGAAATCCGGGATCCCAGCGGCTGTGCTGATTCCCGCCCCGGTGTGAAACACCACCCTGAAAGAATTCTGGATCAAGTCAGCCAACTGGTGGATCTTCCTCTCCAACTCCTCCGGCGAATCAAAAATCTGAACCAAAAAAAATTGAAGCCATCCTAGAGTCAGCGTCGATTGGTTGCGTTGCAGAGGGTGCAGCAAGGGGGTGAACCCCAAGGCGTGAACCCCCAACGGCGGGTACCGACAGCCAGGAGTGTAAATGCCCTGCTGAGAGAGAACCCACCGCTAGGTACCATCACCCCGTCCCGCCAAATAAAGGCTGCCCTAATTGCTTTCTGCTATATTAATTTATGACTATTAGTCCTCGACTTACGACCGCAACCGAGTCCAAAATTCCCACTGCTAAGCAAGGCAGGTGTTAAGGGGTTATTAAGCGAAGCACTGCAAGCGGCTAGGATCAGGTGAACTTTGCCCATCTGCTCTCCACGGTTGTTACCCCGAATCGCTGCAGTTGTTAAGTGAATCACACGCTCCTTCAACACGTCTGGCTCCAGCTTCCACAAGGCCTCCCCTTGCCGGGGCAGCCCCTGGTGACTCAGTTTCCCCCTTCTCCTTCGTTGCCTCAGTTTCCCTCCAGGCCCTCCCAAGCCTCGAGCTCCTGCCCCCCCGGGTGCCTCAGTTTCCCCCTTCTCTTTCCCTGCCTCAGTTTCCCCCCAGGGGTCCCCCAGCTTCTGGCGCCTGCTCCCCCTCCCCCCAGTGCCTCAGTTTCCCCCTTCTCCTTCCCTGACTCGGTTTGCCTCCAGCCCCCCCCCCCCAGTTTCAGGCTCCAGCTCCCCCCTCCCCCCCCGGTGCCTCAGTTTCCCCCTTCTCCTTCCCTGCCTCAGTTTCCCCTTTCTCTTTCCCTGCCTCAGTTTCCCCCCAGGGCTCCCCCAGCTTCTGGCGCCTGCTCCCCTCTCCCCCCCCCGGTGCCTCAGTTTCCCCCTTCTCCTTCCCTGACTCAGTTTCCCCCCAGGCCCCCCCCAGTTTCAGGCTCCTGCTCCCCCCTCCCCCCCCCGGTGCCTCAGTTTCCCCCTTCTCCTTCCCTGCCTCAGTTTCCCCCCAGGGGTCCCCCAGCTTCTGGCGCCTGCTCTCCCCCCCCGGTGCCTCAGTTTCCCCGGGGAGGCCTCGCCAACCCCCATTGCTGAGGGTCCCTCGGGGGGCCAAGGGGGGCGGGGCAGGGATGGCCCGTTCCCATGGCAACGAGGCCTCCCGTCTTCTTCCCCTTCTCTCTCACCCACCTCCGGGAGGCCGCACTTCCCCTTGTCCGGGTAGGGCGACAACCCCGCCGCGTAATTGACCGACATCCCGCCGCTGCCTTCCCGCTACGTCTTCATCGTTTCGTTGGGAATCATTAGGGGCCTTTCCCCCCCCCACCCCACCTCAGCGGATAATTTCCGGTCTGGGAAAAAAAAGACCGGAAGGCGACTTGCTGCGCAGGCGCATCGCGCTACCATTAGTTGCGGCGAGGGGTTCGCCATCTTTGTTTTGGGCGGGAGTGTTGCTTTCATTGAAAGGTGACGAGTCGAGGGCGCCATGTTTGATAGTGGTAAAGAGGGGCGGGGGAAAGAGAGAGAGAGAAGAGAGAGAGAGAGAGAGAGTTTCTGGGCGTCGTCGCGTATAAGATAAACTGGCGGCGTCGCCATCTTTGTTTCGGGCAGCTAGGGCGGAAACGCGGGAAAGAGAGAAGGCGAGGGGCCTTCCGGGAGGAGGGGGGGGGGAATTTGCTTTCTTTGGAAGGAGAGTTCAAACAACCCCAAAAATATTAAAATCGCAATATTGATAAAAAGTACCAGTTTAACATCATGTTGACCTTTGAAGACTCCAGTAACAGATGGATTCAGACAATCATGCAGGCCAGGGGTAGGCAACCTTGGCTCTTTTAGGACTCGTGGACTTCCAACTCCCAGAATTCAGCATAGCTGACTCAGGAATGCTGGGAGTTGAAGTCCACGAGTCCTAAAAGAGCCGAGGTTGCCTACCCTTGATGCAGGCTAACCTTTCTCATCCTGGTTAGGTTCCCTTTTGTGCTTAGGGAGTCGTCTGAATCCAACTCCCTGGTCAGTATAAGTGTCAGCCTATTGGGAGAGCTGAGAAAAATTCAGTCAATTAAGTCTGCTGGGTGAACCCAGCTGGTTGAAAGACACAAGAATAACCCTTTGAAGGGAAACACGTTTTCATGGCGTTGTTTTTTTTAAAAAAATTCTCTCTTAACTTTCATTCATTCCAGTTGGCTTCATTTCCCTAGTCCAGGGGTAGGCAACCTTGGCTCTTTGATGACTCGTGGACTTCAACTCCCAGAATTCCTGAGCCAGCTTGGCTGGCTCAGGAATTCTGGGAGTTGAAGTCCACGAGTCATCAAAGAGCCGAGGTTGCCTACCCCTGCCCTAGTCCAACGGCCTCCGACCTTGACCACTTTAAGACTTGTGGATAACCACCTGTCTGTAAGGAATGCAAATCTTTCCATTCCCCCACCATCTGGTCAGAGCTGAAGAAGCGTCTTGGAGGAGAAGCAAAATGTCTTCAAAGAAAAAAACAAGATTAAGTCCAGTTGCCTCCTGAAAAAAACAAAAACCTTTGCTTCCCCACAGGGAGCGTGTTATCTCTGAACAACAAGAACTGGGAGAACAAGGCACACACAACCCTTCTAAGTTCTAAGATGGCAGCGCCTGGAATGGCTGCGGCTGCATTGGCTCTTGAAGGCGAATAGTTTTGGGAGGGATAGTGGGGCTATAGGCCACATGATCAGGAAGATTTTAATGTGTTTGAGCAACATGGTGGAACTAGGGTAGTATGCGACATACGACCGCAGTGGCGTAGCGTGGGTTGTCAGCACCCGGGGCAAGGCAAGTAATTTGCGCCCCCTAACCCGTGGATTTTAGCACTCGAGTCTCTTCCACTAGCTCAGGAATTCTGGGAGTTGAAGTCCATGAGTCATAAAAGAGCCAAGTTTGCCTACCCCTGAGTTAGGTTCAAGGCAAAAAAGGGTCTCTGGAGAAGAGGGAAAATGCTAGTTTAAAACTGAAACAAGGCAACTTTAAGGTGCCTCAGCTGTGATTTAGGATGAGACAAAGAGAGGACATGGCGTTGAAAATGGTTAATAGGGCATGTTTGTTCCACTCTTAGTGGATGTCAAGATAAACCCCACGAGAGAATGACCTTACAACAGATGTGAATAGGCTTGGACTACGTTTGTAGATTGAGTGCATAGATCACATGGAGCGATGATGGGCTTCATCAAGATTTATGATCCCACAATTGGCTAGTTTTCTCCATCTTGTCCTAAACCCTGGATACCAACCACGGTTTATGGCTTAGCATGTGGTGTGGGGTGACCCAACATGTTAGGCAACAAACAATGACTTCCAACTTACAATGCCTCAGCTTCCCAAGGTTATTCCAAATTGTCCATATTCCAGATTGTTGCCTCCTGCAGACCCACAGTCCAGGCTACCCCCTTCCTCCCCCTTTCCCCTCCCAACCCGGGCTCGCTCGATGTCCTGGATTTCAAGTCCCAGTCATCACCAATTCGTCCAGGGTCAATCAAGGATGAGAGATGCTGTAGTCGAACGTACTGGGAAGTCTCTGCTTACCTGGGAATGAATCTCACGGAACTTGCTTCGGCTACTTCTCAGCACGGAGGGGATTGGACTATAAAGTGACCTTATTAAATTCAACACGGATTCGAGAGTGGGTCTTGTCAATTTCTCGGACCTACCCCCCAAAGGGAAAACTCTGAAGTCCCGTTGACTAGTCAATTTCAGGCAGATTCCTCTTCCCAACTAGGACTAGGACAAGCGCCGTTCTCTTCCTTCCTTTTCTGGCAGAGATTTCAGGAACTTGGCGCTACCTGGACTTCCGTCCCTCTCCAGTCACCTTCCTCCTCTCCTCAATACCTTCCGGACAAGGTACATTGCCCCCCTCCCCCTCCTTACCCCACAATAGAAACCCAGTGAAACCAATTGCCCAAAGATAGCAGCTGTCTCAAAAGTGAACTTCCACGGCCGAGGGGACGCTCCTCCGAATTCTCAACCTGGGAGCTCCCGTTTGTCTTGGTTAAGAGGAAGTTCAAGATCAGGGGCAGCCGCCGAGTGATTTTGAGAACCGCCTATCCGTTCCTCTTGCTTAAATGGAGGGTGATGGATTGGTTATTTAGATTTAACACCGACGCCTTCATTCAGGCCCCGTGAAGACGGGCGCGACCCGGCGAGTTCACGACTTCAGCAACCGGGTCTTCTGAATCTAAGAGAGATGGGGGGATCTCATCTTTACCTTTACCTCCGGGAAAGGAGATGAGGGTGGGAGCTGGGGCAGGGGGGGGGCGGGCTTGCAGGTTGAGAGCCAAGCGGAGGAGAGCCGCGGCGGGAGAAAGAGAGGGAGGCGAGACGCCGCCAAGCCTCCCCACCCCCACCCGAGAAAGGAGGCGATCCGCAGCCGCGAGAGGACGGGATCCCGCTCTGGCTGGGCGCAGCAAATGCGGTTGCTTTCTATGCTCTGCCCACTTGCTCGCTCCTCCGACCCTCGGTGAAGCAGAATCGTCCCCCTCCGGCGAGCTTAATGGGCGCCCCCCCAGATGTTGCGCCCGGTGCGGCCGGCCCCCCCTGCACCCCCCACGCTACGCCACTGTACGACCGACAATCTTTGCTGGCCTGGTGAGTTTCTAGTTGTTTTGGAACTGTTGGTGAGACCGTTAAAAGTCGTTGCCGCTGTTTGAATTTGTTCTACCAGCAGCAAGATCTGACTGCTGGCCCAGTGATGGATTCTACTGCAAATCAGGGCTGTTTCCAGAGGAGGCAGAGGAGGAGAGGACCTGGAGCTTATGGAGTAAAGGAACTGGATGAGGCTGTCAGCAGGCCCAGAGGAAGAGAGAGAGGCTTTTGGAGGAGTTGGTGGCGGCGGCAGCAGCGTGCTCCAGGGGCGAAAAGAAGCAAGGCCTCTTTAAGGAAAGGGTGTAAGTCAGGATCAGAAAAAGGAAAGAAGGCGAGGTTGTCAGAATACAAGCGAATTTGAGGGCTAATCCACATGGAGCCCCATTTCCATCTGTCCCACCATCTGGTCAGAGCTGAAGAAGCGTCTTGGAGGAGAAGCAAAATGTCTTCAAAGAAAAAAACCAAGATTAAGTCCAGTTGCCTTCTGGAAAAAAACACACACCTGGGAGCGTGTTATCTCTGAACAACAGGAACTGGGAACAAGGCACAAAGCACAGGTAGTCCTCGACTTTACGACAGTAATTGGAACAGGTAGTCCTCGACTTTACGACAATAATTTCTGTTGCTTATTCTGGTGTTCGTTAAGTGGGTCCCACTCAAATTTACAACCTTCTTCGTTTATTTATTTGTTACTTATTTGTTTGTAAAATTTATTAGCTCTCCATCGCGCTTTGTTGTTAGCTGCGAAGTCGTGTCTGACCCATCGCGACCCCATGGACTACGTTCCTCCAGGCCTTCCTGTCCTCCACCATCTTCTGGAGTCCATCTAGGCTCACGCCTCCTGCTTCAGTGACTCCATCCAGCCACCTCCTTCTCTGTCGTCCCCTTCTTCTATTGCCCTCAACCTTTCCCAGCATGAGGCTCTTCTCCAGTGAGTCCTTCCTCCTCATTAGGTGGCCAAAGTATTTGAGTTTCAGCTTCAGGATCTGGCCTTCTAAAGAGCAATCAGGGTTGATCTCCTCTAGGACTGACCGGTTTGATCGCCTTGCAGTCCAAGGGACTCGCAGGAGTCTTCTCCAGCACCAGAGTTCAAAGGCTTCAATTCTTTGGCGCTCAGCCTTTCTTATGGTACAACTTTCACTGCCATACATTGCAACTGGAAAGACCATAGCCTTGACTATGCGCACTTTTGTTGACAGGGTGATGTCTCTGTTTTTTAGTGTGCTGTCTAGATTTGCCATGCCTTTCCTCCCCAGGAGCAAGCGTCTTTTAATTTCTTGGCTGCAGTCCCCATCTGCAGTGATCTTGGAGCCCAGGAAAATAAAATCTGTCACTATCCATCTTGCTACAGGTGACTTTTTTTTTGCCACAGCTGTTAAGCCAAATTGCTAGAGTTTATTTATTTATTTATTTATTTATTTATTTATTACATTTATATACCGCCCTTTCCTGAAGGACTCAGGGCGGTTTACAGGGTGATTAAAAGACAAAGATACAAAAGTTAAAAACAGAATTAAAAACCATTATATTCGTCCCTGCATAAATAAAACCCCAGTTAAAGTTAAGTGAATCGAAGCAGTCATTAAGTGAATCCAGCATCCCCTGTTGATTTTCACGGTCGGACGTTGGCTGGGAAGCTCACAAATGGCAGTCACGTGACCCTGGGATGCCGCAACCATTGTAAATACATGCCGGTTGCCAAGCACACCTGAATTTGGATCACGTAACCACAGGAGAGTGTTATGGTGGAATGGGCGAGTCAGTTTTCCAGCACTTTGCAACTTTGAGTGTTCTTAAATGGTCCTAAGTCCAGGGGGTGGGGTGTCTTCAAACTTGGCCCTTTGATGACTTGCGGACTTCAACTCCCAGAATTCCTCAGCCAGGCCTGGCTGAGGAATTCTGGGAGTTGAAGTCCGCAAGTCATCAAAGGGCTAAGTTTGAAGACCCCTGTTGTAAGTCAAGGTCTATCTCTATTGCTGTACAGTATATCCTTTTTGAAATTTGGAGTCCACCTGCAATTCAAACCTTACCGGGGCCCAAAGCAATGTGCAGCTCATCCTGAACTTTCAACCATCTTTCAGCCTGTAGGAAGTCAACCCCCCCAACTTTGCAAGACTACCTGTATCGTCTTACAGTATATTCTTTTGCAATTCAGAGTCAACCTGCACTTCAAACCCTACCAGGGCCCAAAGCACTGTATTATCTCTGGGTCATTTCTGCGCTCCGTGGAACACCAAGGCAACTGCAAAGGTATCGACTGCACCACCTGGGAGAGGAGTTCAGTTACCTGTGACAGGTAATGAATTAATTATCAGGGAAGACTCAGAGCTCTTCTGTCTCCTGCCCCACCATCCGTGTACGGATCTCCAATCCTATACCTAGGATCCAGGTATAGCTGTACGGATCTCCAGCTGTATACACACCTAGGAGCCAGGAATATTCTGAAACCGCTTGGCAGCCAGGTGTACCTACCGTAGGAAGAGACCTTTGCTATTGTGTGGGTGTTTGCCCCCCTGCAGCGAAACACGGATCCGAGGGCCTGCGTGGGACCCCAGCCGAACCGAGCGACAAAAAACAAACAAACACACAGACCAGCTCATAACCCCCGAGAGACCACCCCAGGTAAGTCTTTCCTCATTTGCATATTTTTGTTAGCAGCCCTCTTCTTTCCTAAAAACCCAAGCTTTGCAGGGCAACGATTTTTCCAAGGGCTTCAGGAACCCAAGGAGAAAATCTGGGCAAAACGTTTTATAGCTTTTTTTGTTGGATCAACAATCGGATTCCTCCGAGACGCACCTGCAGGGGATGGTAGCCACCGTCTCCACCTTCTGACGTGACGGAAAATCGGATCTTAATTAAACCACAAGGGGATAGCAGAGGCTGACGATCTTCTGAGACCAAAGCACGAGATCCAATTCCCTGCTTGCGGATCCCAGGTGGTGGGTTGGTTGGTTGGGGGGGGAAATCCCCCAAAGCAGCCGAGAGTTTTGAAAACTCAGAACAGAGAAACGGAAAGCGCCAGGTGTGAATCAAGGCCCTGTTGTGGGTGGCACAATTTTGGGGGGGGGTTTGGTTTCCAGCTCCCGGCTAAGCCCACTACCGTCCCTCTTGGCATCGTTTGCCGGCAAAGGGCTTCAGTGGTCCGACTGCAGCCCCTCCCCACACTTATGACCAGTGGATTAGCAGCCTTTGAAGTTACCACAGACCCCCTAAAAAGCTATTTAGAATAATATAGAGTAACAGAGTCGGAAGGGGCCTTGGAGGTCATCTAGTCCAACCCCCCGCCGCTCAGGCAGGAAAACCTACGCCACTTCAAGACAAAGTGGCTGTCCAGTCTCTCCCTAAAAGTTGGAGCACTCACAGCTTCTGGAGGCAAGGAGTTCCACTGATTATTTATTATTTGTCCCACTGATTATTTATTTTGAAGTTCTGATCTTTTGAGCGCTTAGCAACCGGCTGGAATTTATACTGTAGCCCTTTTCAGCACATCCTAGCGATATAATTTACCACGTTTTTCTTGTTAGCTCAGTTCTGCTTACTGGCAAAACAGCCGTAGCAAATAATGGCTTCGCTTAATGACTTTACAACCACCTTGTTTGTTTTAATGACCACAGCCAAAAAAAAAAAAGCTGATAAAAATGGGGTCTGGCTACATGGTGATTTGCTTTGGAACCATCATAACTTACGACAGTAATTGCTAGGCTCAATTACGTCCGTAATTCGAGGACTATCTGTATTAACTAGACACCGCAGGGCTGTAACTTGTAAAAAAATACCTACCTTTGTCCTTTTCTAGATATGCCCATCGCTTGACGCCTTGAGGACCAAGGTCTTACAGTTGACCCCCAACGTACGACCACAATTGAGGCCAAAATTTCCATTGCTAAGCCGGACGGTTGTTAAGTGAGCTTTGTCCCACTTTACAACCTCGTTTGCCGCAGTTGTTAAGTGAATCAATTCTGTGGTTAAGTCAGTACCACGGCTGTTAAGCGAAGTTGGCTTCCCCCCACCCTTGACTTTGCTTGTCAGAAGGTCGCAAAACGGGATCACGTGACCCCCCCCGGGGGGGGTCACTGCAGGCGTCATAAATAGGAGTCAGTTGGCAAGTGGCTGAATTTTTGATCACGTGACTTGGGGATGCTGCAACGGTCGTAAGTGTGAAAAACTGTCATAAATAGGAGTTGGCTGCCGAGCGTCTGAATTTTTGACCACGTGACCGTGGGGGGGGGGTGCTGCAACGGTTGTAAGTGTGAACAATGGTCATAAATAGGAGTCTGCTGCCAAGTGCCCGAAATTTGATCACGTGACCCTGGGGATGCTGCAACGGTCGTAAGTGTGAAAAACCGGTCATAAGTCAGTTTTTTCAGTGCTGTTGTAACTTTGAACACTGGAAGTTTTTAAGAAGAGACTGGACAGCCATTTGTCTGAAAGGGGTATAAGGTCTCCTGCCTGAGCAGGGGGTTGGACTAGATGATCTCCAAGGTCCCTTCCAGCTTTATTATTATTATGTTAAATTGAATGCATGATTATTGGTTGAGGCAATACAGGTAGCCCTCGACTTAACGACCATTCGTTTAGCGACTCTTTGAAGACGCAAGTGCCTCACGTCCGTGTTTTTCACTCTTACAACCGTTGCGGCATCTCTCTGGTCACATGATCGAAATTCACATGCTTGGCAACTGATTCACATTTATGACGGGTCGCAGTGTCCCGGGGGTGGGTGGGTGGGTGTCACGTGACTCCCCTTTTGCGACCTCCTGACCAGCGAAGTCCAGATTCGCTTAGCCACCGTGTCGCTAGTTGAACGCCTGCCGTGATTCGCTTAACAGCGGTGGCAAGAAAGGTCGTAAAGCGGGGCAAAATTCACTCGGCAGTTCTCTCGCTTAGCAACAGAAATGTTGGGCTCCATTGTGGTCGTAAGTCAAGGATAGCGGGATTCCAGTATTTGAGGGGCTGCCCCAAAGAAGAGGCAGTCAAGCTATTCTCCAAAGCGCCTGAGGGCAGGACAAGAAGCAACGGATGGAAAGTAACCAAGGAGAGAAGCAATCCGGAACTAAGGAGAAACTTCCTAACAGTTAGCACAATTAACCAGTGGAACTCCTTGCCTCCAGAAGTGGTGAATGCTCCAACACTGGAGGTTTTTAAGAAGAGACTGGACAGCCATTTGTCTGAAACGGTATAGGGTTTCCTGCCTGAGCGGGGGGTTGGACTAGATGACCTCCCAGGTCCCTTCCAGCTCTAGTCGGATTCTGATTCTCTGTACCCGTGTCGTAGGTGGGGACCACAAACCCTTCCAACCCTCTTGATCTGTCTCTTGCAGAGAGCCCCATGAAGAGCCTTAAAGCCAGGTTCAAGAAGGGCGACGTGAGTACGAGAACCGCCGTTGCTCTCTCCTATTTTCAGCCCCGTGCCTAAGGTCAGGATTAAAACCCGGAGCCCCTTTTTCTCGCAGCCTTCCAGCCCTGCAGAGTAGGTTGTAAAGGGGAGCAGGAAGTCCAGTTCTCTCTAATAACCGTGGACCATTTACACCTCTTTAATGAAAGGGGGGGGGGAAATCCCAGCCATTGAGGGATTGAGATTAAAAAAAAAAACAATAGCTGGAGATTTAATTTAATTTAATAATTTAATTTGTATACCGCCCTTCTCCCGAAGGACTCAGGGCGGTGAACAGGGCAATACATAATAAAAAACAGGGTACAAAAAATAAAAAGTAATTAAACAACTGTGCCCGTAATAATTAATACATATTAAAAGTTAAAACTAATTTATAAAAAACCCAACCCCGTCCCATCAGACCAGGCCTGCTTGTTCAAAAAAGAAGGTTTTGAGATCGCGCCCAGGATGATTTGACGAGGTCCCGTCCAAGTCAGTCTGGACTCTTAGCAGTCAGAGGGAAATCCTCATCCTGGTCCTTCAGCTCTTTCTCCATTGCTCCTCTCACTGAGTCCATCTCTCTTCCGGCTGGTGGACCTCATCATCTTCTCGTTCCTTCCGTTTTTCCCCAGCATCGAAACCTTGGCCAGAGCACGATCCCAAAGGAGCTTTTTTCAGGAGGCAACTGGACTTTTTTTGTTTTCCTTTGAAGAGGTTTCGCTTCTCATCCAAAGAAGCTTCTTCAGCTCTGACTGGATGGGGGGAAAATGGAAGGATTTATACTCCTTGCAGAGAGCCGGTCGTTTGCATCCTTTTAGAGCAGGGGTGTCAAACTCAATTTCACGGAGGGCCGCATCAGCATTGCGGTTGCCCTCAGGGGGCCGGGTGGGTGTGGCCAGGGTGGGCGTGGCCTACTGGGTGGGCGTGGCTAGAACGCCTATGGCCTACTGGGTGGGCGTGGCCAGCTCTACATCGTTCACATCAAGGGTGCCTATGGGGGCCTGGGCAGGAGTGGGACAGATCTGGGGGTCTCTGGCAGAAGGAGGGTCTCTGGGCCAGGGCCAAGGCAGTGGGGGCCGTTCCCTCCCTGTTTCCAGGATGGCTTCGCGGGCCGCGTGAAACCACTTCGTGGGCCGGATCCGGCCCCCGGGCCTTGTGTTTGACATGTCTGTTGTAGAGAGTCGTTGAGGCCACTTGGAGGTTTACCTGTGTCCCCAGGGTCATCTGAGTAGGGCAAATGGGTGTGGAGCCTCAACAGTTCCAAGAAGGCTCCACACCCATTTGCCCCACTCAGGTAACCCTGAGGAGACAGACAAGCCTCCAAGTGGCCTCAACGACTCTCTAAAAAAGATTGCAAATGACCGGCTGTCTGCAAGGAGTATAAATCCTCCCACTCCCCACCATCCAGTCAGAGCTGAAGAAGCTTCTGGGATGAGAAGCGAAACCTCTTCAAAGAAAAACAAGAAAGTCCAGTTGCCACATGAAAAAGTACCTTTGGAACAACCGCGACCTGGGTGACTGAGAATCTCCATAGATGATGATGATGATGATGATGATGTTGGAACGGACCTTGGAGGTCATCTAGTCCAACCCCTTGCTCAGGCAGGAAACCCTATATACCATTTCAGACAAGGAGCTGTCCAGTCTCTTTCTTGAGTGATGAAGCATCCACAACTTCTGGTGGCAAGCAGTTCCACTGGTTAATTGTCCTCACTGTCAGGAAGTTTCTCCTTAGTTCCAGGTTGCTTCTCTCCTTGACGAGTTTCCATCCGTCGCTTCTCGTCCTGCCTTCAGGCGCTTTGGAGAATAGCTTGGCTCCCCTCTTCTTTGGGGCAGCCCCTTTGGGGAATCCCGCAACCGCAGCTTCTGGAGGCAGGTTGTTCCACTGGTTAATTGTTCTCACTATCAGGAAGTTTCTCCTTAGTTCTAGAGATCAGATATCAGAGCACTGGATCGTAGAACATAAAGCACAGAATAATAGAATAGCATAGGATAATAGAGTTATTCTAAGGGACCTGGGAGGTCTTCTAGTCCCACCCCCTGTTCGAGCCGGAGACCCCACAGCATTTCAGACAAATCCACAAAAGAGCCTTGGTGGAGCAGTGGGCTAATGCCTCCTTAAGTAACACCAGCTGCCTGCAATTAGTGCAGGTTCGAGTCCTACCAGGCTCAAGGTTGACTCAGCCTTCCATCCTTCTGAGGTAGGTAAAATGAGGACCCAGATTGTTGGGGGCAATAAGCTGACTTTGTAATAATGCCGCTGGTGTGTTTGTGTGTGAAAGCCCGAATAAGCAGGCATATACATAGAATCAAGGCTACTGCTAAGCTTGTAAGCCGCCCTGAGTCTTCGGAGAAGGGCGGGATATAAATGGAATTAAAAAAAAAAATCACCGTCCAGTCTCTTCTTGAAAACCTCCAGTGGAGTAGCCATAAATTCTGGAGGAAGGTAGTTCCGCTGGTTAACTGTCCTCGTTGCCCTTAATTCTTGGTTGGAGGTCTCCCTGATAAATCTCCATCCATTGGTTCTTGTCCCGCCCCTCAGGTGCTTTGGAGAACAGCGTGACCCCCCTATTGGGGGTCCATAAGTGTGGAAAAACAGCCGTGACACTTTTTTCCGATGCCCTTGCAACTTTGAATGGTCGCTAAACGAATTGTGGCAAGTCGAGGACTACCTACGTCTATGACGATTTGCTCTTTGTAATCGTGCTACCGTGCTTAGCAGCTGGAGTAAGTCTCTTAACCCCTGCGGCAAGAAAGGTCATAAAATGGGGCAAAAGTCATTTAACAAATGTCTCACTTAATGACAGACATGCTGGGCTCAGTTCTGGCCATAAATCCAGGACTCCCTCCACTAACCTGGAATGACGAATCTGGCCAGTTCAACAGCAACGTCTTTTCCAGGCTGGCTATGTGTTCCCATGCTACACCCCTGACCTGGTTAGTCAGCATCAAGCATCTTCCAACGTTGGAGGGGCTGCCCCTGTTGCGATTCAGGGTCAGCCTGTGGGTTCGGCAGTTGGGTCGGACGACTCAGAGGAGGAGGGGGGTGTTGAAGACCTTGCTGAGAGGGTTGAAGATCTTGCTGATGAGAGCCCTCAGCCAGGCCCCTCCCACTTGGTCACCACGGAGACCCAGCTGTGTGAGCCTGACAGCGTGGATGAAGATGACCCACAGCTGGCCCTGTTCAAGGACGCCCGACGCAGGAGGCAGTCAGTCAGGAGTAAACAGAGGAAGGCAATGGGGCTCCTCGGAAGGAAGCAGAGAGAAGCCACGCCCTGAACTCTATATAAGGGGAATGTGTGGGGAGGGCTGGTTTGCTGAAGGCAACCGCTTGGATAGTTCGTGTTTCTTAAAGCTCCTGTTTCTTGGTTTGTCTTGTTCCATTTGTTTTTGTTGCAATAAATTTGGCAGGCGTAATTCCAGCATCTTGCCTTCTTGTAAAAGGGGTTGTCCCTGCCTTTTCTGCAGGGCCGGTAGCAGGCTGGTACAGAACAGCCCCAGAGAAGAGGGAGTCAAGCTGTTCTCCAACGCACCAGAGGGCAGGACAAGAAGCAGTGAAGGGAAACGAACACAAAGAGAGGAGAATTCCTTAATTGGAGTCCTAGTGGACGATCGCTTAAACGTGAGCCAGCCGTGTGCAGCAGCTGCCAAAAAAGCTAATACAATCCCGGGTTGTATAAACAGAGGCATAAGAATCAAGACCACGCGAAGTATTAGTACCGCTTTATAAAACCCTAATAAGAACACATCTGGAATATTGCAGCCAATTTTGGTCACCATATCACAAAAAATACGTGGAGAGTTTGGAAAAAGTTCAGAGAAGAGCAACTAAGATGATTAAAGGCCTGGAGACTAAAACATACAAAGAAGGGCTGCGGGACTTGGGTTTGGCTAGTCTAAAGAAAAGAAGAAATAGGGGAGACATGATGGCAGCATTGAGGCGCTGCCACAAAGAAGAAGTGGGGGGCGGGGGGTGGGGGTTCAACCATTTCTCCAAGCCAAGAAACAACGGATGGAAACTAATCACGGAAAGAAGCAACCTAGAACTAAGGAGAAACTTCCTGACAGTGAGGACAATTAACCAGTGGAACAGCTTGCCTCCAGAAGTTGTGGGTGCTCCATCACTGGAGGCTTTTAAGAAGAGACTGGACAGCCATTTGTCTGAAATTGTATAGGGATAATGTAATGTAGTAAAAGGGACGCGGTGGCTCAGTGGGTTAGGACGCTGAGCTTGTCGATCAGGTCGGCAGTTTGGTGGGTCGAATCCCAAGTGCCGCGTAACAGAGTGAGCGCCTGTTACTTGTCCCAGCTTCTGCCAACCTAGCAGTACGAAAGCACATAAAAATGCAAGTAGAAAAATAGGGACCACTCCGGTGGGAAGGTAACAGCGTTCCGTGCGCCTTTGGCGTCTAGTCATGCCGGCCACATGACCACGGAGACGTCCTTGGACAAGCGCTGGCTCTTCAGCTTTGAAACGGAGATGAGCACCGGCCCCTAGAGTCGGAAACGACTAGCACAAATGTGCGGGGGAACCTTTACCTTTAAAGGAATGGAACGGAACGGAACGGAACGGAACAGAACGGAATAGAATAGAATAGAATAGAATAGAATAGAATAGAATAGAATAGAATAGAATAGAATAGAATAGAAATTAGAATAGAATGGAATGGAGTAGAGTAGAGTAGAGTAGAGTAGAGTAGAGTAGAGTAGAGTAGAGTAGAGTAGAAATAGAAATTAGAATAGAATAGAATAGAATAGAATAGAATAGAATAGAATAGAATAAGGAATGGAAGAACAGAACAGAACAGAACAGAATATAGAATAGAATAGAATAGAATTACAGGATAAAATAGAATTACAGGATAGAATAGAATAGAATAGAATAGAATAGAATAGAATAGAATAGAATAGAATTGGAATGGAAAATGGAATGGAAAATGGAATGGAATAGAATAGAATAGAAATAGAAATTAGAATGGAATGGAATGGAATGGAATAGAAAATGGAATCGAATCGAATCGAATCGAATAGAATTAGAAACAGAAATAGAAATAGGAATGGAATGGAATAGAACAGAACAGAATAGAACAGGGCTGGAAGGGACCTTGGAGGTCTTCTAGTCCAGCCCCCTGCTCGGGCAGGAGAAGCTATACCATTGCAGACATTTCAGTAGGGTCTCCTGCCGGACCAGGGGGTTGGACTAGAAGACCTCCGAGGTCCCTTCCGGCTCTATTCCAACTAAGCCTCGATGTGGACTGATTTGAGGGCAGGGAGGAGAGCTTGGGGGGTGGGGGCGCTTTGCTTGGTCTCTCTCTCTCTCTCTCTCTCTCTCTCTCTCTCTCTCTCTCTCTCTCTCTCTCTCTCTCTCTCTCTCTCTCTCTCTCTCTCTTTCTCTCTCTCGCACCCCGGCCAAGTCTCCTTTCCGCCACGAGAGGGCGCTGCTGCCACGCGGCTGTGCCCCAGGCAGGCCTTTGTGCCGGTGCTGCGGCTGAGCTTGGACCAGTTTCGCTTCCATCTGCAACGGAGGCGGCGGCCGGCCGGCCCCGAGCATCTCTCTCCCCCCTTGGATTGCCGCCCTCTTTCTGCGCCAGAGCTGGGGGGGGGGGGGGGCAAACAGGCCGGAGGGATGGCGACCCGCTACTTCCTCGGAGGAACCATGAAGCAGATTTGCTTCTGCGCCGCCTCTCCTTTCGCGGTACGTCCTGCGGCAGCCCCTGTTTCTCTCCCTCCCGGCTCCTTTTCCTTACGCCATCCTCCCCTCCCCTCTCCTCCCCAAACCCCCCCCCACACACACTGCCCACCTCTCTGCTGCCTTTGCAACCAGCCTCACTCCCCATCTCGCCGGATCCTTGTGCGTGTGTGTGCGGTACAAGCGTGTTTGCCTGCGTGCCTGCGTGTGCTGCTTTGCAAGCAGCTGGACTGGCATCTTTCTGTCAAACGTTGTTAAGGTTGCAAAGAAGCGAGGTTGGGGAAAGGGAGGGGGTGGGTGGGAAGGCCGTAAGCGGGAGAGGAGGGGCAGTTTGCGCTCTGTGCATGCCCAGAGGGTCAGCGAAGGCCGTACCCATCGTCCACTCCCCTCTCCCTTGGGCTCTGGAAGGGCTCCAGCTGTGCTGTGCGGAAGGAACCTAAAGGCTCTTTGGAAGAAGAGTGTTTTGTAAAGGCGGTACTCCCGGCATAGCATTCCTCCTTCCCAAGGGATGAGGAAGAGGAGGAGGAGGAGGATGAAGAAGAGGAATGATCACCTTCATCGCGTTGTCTGTTTAGCGTGATATCCCTGTCAAAGGATGTCTTGTCTCTTTTCCTACTTCCCTTGTGGTTTTAAAGGGATGTCTGTCCGTTTTCCTGCTTTTAAGGATGCGACTGTCTGGTTCCATTTCCTCCCACTGTTATCCTCACAACAGCCCAGTGAGGTAGGCTTGGCTCAGAGACGAGCTGTTAACGGAACGACGGAAGGGACCTTGGAGGTCTTCTAGTCCAATCCGCTGGCTCAAGCAAGACAACCTTATACCATCCTAGACGAGTAACAGAATCGCAGAGTTGAAAGTTTGGCTGCTTTAAAAAAGTGGAAGAAGGATTGGCAGGAATTTTTAAAAAAGGATGTAAAAGAAGAATAGAATAGAATTGGAATAGAATAGAATAGAATAAAAATAGAATAGACTAGAATATATATTGGAATAAGAATAGAATAGAATAGAATAGAATAGAATAGAGAATAAATAGAATAGAGAATAGAATAGATATTGGAATAAGAATAGAACAGAATAGAATTAGAATAGAATAGAATAAAAACAGAATAGAATAGATATTGGAATAAGAATAGAATAGAATAGAATAGAATAGATATTGGAATAAGGATAGAATAGAATAGAATAGGGAAAAATAGAATAGAATAGAATAAAAATAGAATAGAATAGATAATAGAATAGAACAGAATAGAATCGAATAGATGTTGGAATAAGAATAGAATAGAATAGAATAGAATAGAATAGAATAGAATAGAATAGAATAGGATAAATAGAATAGAGAATAGAATTAGAATAGAATAGAATAAAAATAGAATAGTATAGATATTGGAATAAAAATAGAATGGAATAGAATAGAATAGAATAGAATAGAATAGAATAGGGAGAAATAGAATAGAATAGAATAGAATAGAACAGAATAAGAATAGAATAGAATAGGATAAATAGAATAGAGAATAGAATTAGAATAGAATAGAAGCTGGACGGGACCTTGGAGGTCTTCTAGTCCAGCCCCCTGCTCAAGCAGGAGGCCCTATCCAATCTTTTCTTGGAAACCTCCAGTGTTGGGGCACCCACAGCTGTTGGAGACAGGTAGTTCCACTGGTTAATTGTTCTAACCGTCAGGAGAATGTTAGTCAAGGTCACTTCACCAGCATCACAGCCAACATGAACCCTTTAGAGTTTCCACCCGGGTTTAAAACCCTTGCAATACTCAAAATTTAATTTCAGCTTTTCTTGGGATATTGCCAACCTGCCCGGTCCGATTCGCACCCTGTCCCCTCTGTTTGATCCACATTTCTCGGAGTTAAAAGTTCCCCCTCCCCCTTCAGTTCTTGTCAATGCAGTTGAAAAATGCTTTAATGCCAGTAAGACTGTGTGTGTGTGTGTGTGTGTGTGTGTGTGTGTGTGTGTGTCTGCCTTCTCATGTCTCTTCCCAGTTCACCCTTACAACCTTGCAAGGTAGGTCTGGGCGAAGGAAAGGGATGCTTTTGCATGTTCTGGGTTACCCCAGAAGAGGATTCTGAAGCAGCCAAGCCAACCCGGGGTTGTCGGAAGGTTGAATGCAAGGAAGGAAGAGTGGAATTTTCCGTCAGAGGAAAACCCGTCCGGTGGCTGGATTTGCAAAAAAAAAAAAAAAAAGTGGAAACAGTTTGTCCTTCAGAGCGATCTTGGCTGCTAGACATTGTTCTGTACCAGCCTACTACCGGCCCTGCAGAAAAGGCAGGGACAACCCCTTTACAAAAAAGGCAAGAGGCTGGAACTAAGCCTGCCAAATTTATTGACATAAAACAGAGCAAAAAGAGCCAAACAAAAACACGAACCATGAAACAGGAGCTATTCAAACGGTTGCCTTCAGCAAACCAGCCCTCCCACGCATTCCCCTTTTATACAGTTCAGGGCGTGGCTTCTCTCTGCCTCCTTCCGAGGTGCCCCATTGCCTTCCTCTGTTTACTCCTGATTGACTGCCTCCTGCGTCGGGCGTCCTTGAACAGGGCCAGCTGTGGGTCATCTTCATCCACGCTGTCAGGCTCACACAGCTGGGTCTCCGTCGTGACCAGGTGGGAGGGGCCTGGCTGAGGGCTCTACGGAGCCTCAGGGCTATACTCTGCAGGCTCTCCAACACCCCCCTCCTCCTCCTCTGAATCGTCCGACCCAACTGCCGAACCCACAGGCTGACCCTGAATCACAACAGACATCTTGAAGACACCAATGCAGCATTTGGCCAGCTTGGCAGAAGTGGCTGCCCCTGGCTTTTTCAGTTGACCAAAGAGGTTTTTTTTTTCTTCCCCCCCCCCCCCCAAGGAGACAACTGAACTTTCTTGTTTTTCCTTTGGAGAGGTTTCGCTTCTCCTTCCAAGAAGCTTCTTCCGCTCGGACTGGATGGCGGGGAAGGGAAGGTATGTATGCGACGCAGTGAGCCACGTGCAGATCTGTACGGTCGGTCGGGGGAAACGAAAAACAGCCACTTCACAAACGCAGGGCACAGCACAAGGACGAGCAAAGCCATCCGGACAAGATTCAGAAGTCCATCTGCAACTGACAGATGAAGGCCGCTCTTTCGAAGTCAGCAGAGCCCGCATTTTGGACGGAGAGGACCGCTGGTTTGAAAGAGGGGTCAAAGAGGCCGTCTAGGTGAAAATTGAACAGCCCCCTCTCGACAGAGGATGGGGGGAGGGGATACGACGTCATCTATCTCCAGGCTACAACACGGTCCTTTCAACGTTTCCAAGAAGGCACCACAACCATTTGCCCCCCTCAGCTGACCCTGAGGACACAGATAAGCCTCCAAGTGGGCTCAACGGACTCTCTCAAAGGATGCAAATGACCAGCTGTCTGCAAGGAGTATAAATCCTGCCATTCCCCCACCGTCCAGTCAGAGTTGAAGAAGCTTCTTGGAGGAGAAGTGAAAGGTCTTCAAAGCTGCCAAAGAAGCCAACCCGGTGCTAGGCTGCATTAACAGAGGGATAGAATCAAGATCACGTGAAGTACTAATACCACTATACAATGCTTTGGTAAGGCCACACCTGGAATACTGCATCCAGTTTTGGTCACCATGATGTAAAAAAGATGTCGAGACTCTAGAAAGGGTACAGAGAAGAGCAACAAAGAGGATCAGGGGCCTGGAGGCTAAAACATATAGGGAACGGTTGCTGGAATTGGGCATGTCTAGTTTAACAAAGAGAAGAGTGAGGGGTGACATGATAGCAGGGTTCCAGTATCTCAGGGGCTGCCCCAAAGAAAAGGGAGTCAAGCTCTTCTCCAAAGCACCTGAAAGCAGGACAAGAAGCAACAGATGGAAACTCACCAAGGAGAGAAGCAACCTAGAACTAAGGAGAAATTTCCTGACAGTGAGAACAATTAACCAGTGGAACAACCTGCCTCCGGAAGTGGTGAATGCTCCAACACTGGAGGTTTTTAAGAAGAGACTGGACAGCCATTAGTCTGAAATGGTATAAGGGTCTCCTACCTGAGCAGGGGGTTGGACTAGATGACCTCCAAGGTCCCTTCCAACTTCTTCTTCTTCTTCTTCTTCTTCTTCTTCTTCTTCTTCTTCTTCTTCTTCTTCTTCTTCTTCTTCTTCTTCTTCTTCTTCTTCTTCTTCTTCTTCTTCTTCATCATCATCATCATCATCATTATTATTATTATTATTATTATTATTATTATTATTATTAAGAACAACCGAGAAAGTCCTTTATCTTTGGGACAACCATGACCTGGATGACGGAGAATCTCCATAGACCTTTAGTTGACCAGTTTAACCAGTATCCCTCATATTTTCCTGGGCTGTCCTCTTATTCCCAAACCAGATAACATCCTGCTTAGCTTTGTGGGGTTGTTGTTGTTGTTGTTTTTTTTTAGCTTTGTGTTTAACGTAGCAGGTCAGAGTCAACCATCACGTCAAGCTGCAATACGTGGTTTGTAGATCAGGATGTAAGATGTGGGGTGTCTGTAGGGATCGAGGGCTTTGCAAAACCAGCTTGAGTCGACTGGGCAAATTTATCGTGAAGGAGGTTCTGGTGTTCCCTCAAATTTTCTTGTTTTTAGGAAGGAATTCTCCTTCAGAAGGGGACCTGAAGACACGGCGTTGGTGATGGGCCAAATTCTAGTCCTCTCTTTCGAATCAGAATCAGAATAGAAGCTGGAAGGGACCTTGGAGGTCTTCTAGTCCAGCCCCCCGCTCAAGCAGGAGAACCTATACCATCTCAGATAGGTGACAGTCTATCCTCTTCTTAAAAACCTCCAGTGATGGAGCGCCCACGATTTCTGGTGGCAAGCTGTTCCTCTGGTTGATTGTCCTCGCTGTCAGGAAGTTTCTCCTTAATTCCAGGTTGCTTCTCTCTTTGATCAGTTTCCAATCATTGTTTCTCGTTCTGCCTTCCGGTGCTCTGGTTAACACGCTGCCATCATGTCTCCCCTATTTCTTCTTTTCTTTAGACTAGCCAAACCCAATTCCCGCAGCCCTTCTTCGTATGTTTTAGTCTCCGGGCCTTGGATCATTTACTAAAATGATCTCTCCTCTGAATTTTTCCCCCCAAACTCTCAACATGTTTTTTTTTCTTTTTTTGTGATACGGTGCCAAAAAAAAAGATGTTGATAATAATAATAATAATAATAATAATAATAATAATAATAATAATAAGAAGAAGAAGAAGAAGAAGAAGAAGAAGAAGAAGAAGAAGAAGAAGAAGAAGAAGAAGAAGAAGAAGAAAAAGGAGAAGGAGAAGGAGAAGAAGAAGAAGTTGGAAGGGACCTTGGAGTCATCTAGTCCAACCCCCTGCTCAGGCAGGAAACCCTATGCCATTTCAGACAAAGGGCTGTCCAATCTCTTCTTCAAAACTTCCAGTTTTGGAACATTCACCATTTCTGGAGGCAGGTTGTTCCACTGGTTAATTGTCCTCACTGTCAGGAAGTTTCTCCTTAGTTCCAGGTTGCTTCTCTCCTTGATTAGTTTCCACCAATTGCTTCTTGTCCTGCCTTCAGCTGCTTTGGAGAATAGCTTGACTCCCTCTTCTTTAGGGCAGCCCCTGAGATACTGGAAGACTGCTCTCCTGTCACCCCTTGTCCTTCTCTTCATTAAACTAAGACATCCCCAGTTCCAGCAGCCGTTCCTTATATGTTTTAGCCTCCAGTCCCCCAATCATCTTTGTTGCTTTTCTCTGTACCCTTTCTAGAGTCTCGACATCTTTTTTTACATCGTGGTGACCAAAACTGGATGCCGTATTCCAGGTGTGGCCTTACCGAGGCCTTGTAAAGTGCTATTAGTACTTGAGAGTTTGGGGGGGGGGAAATCAGCGTATCCGAAGGTGTACGTCAAATCTATCCTTTCTAAGGAGCCTCCTTACTAGAGGCTGTTTCCTGAGTTGCCGGTCAGACGGAGAAGCTTGGCTGGGTCTTCCAAGTTGGGTGGGCTGGGGAGGACTGGGAGGAAGTCATTCCTTGCCGGTGCCCCAACTGGTCCTGTTGGATTTCAGAGCCAAGACTGGAGCAAGAACGACGAGAAGCTGTTGCAGGCGGTGGAGCTGAACGATGCGGAGCGAGTCTCCTCTCTCCTGCTCCGGAAAAGCTTGGTCCCCACCAAACTGGACATGGAGGGGAAATCAGCGTAAGCCTTTCCTCCCCTCCCCGCCTCTTCTTTCCCCTCCCTTCCCCATTCCTTTTCTTTCCCTTCCCTTCCTTCCCCTCCCCCATCTATTTCCTTCGGTTTCCCCTCCCCCTTCCCTTTTCCAGTTTTGCATTCGTCACTTTTTTTCCTTCCTCCATCTGTCCTTCCCTCAACTTCTTCCCTTCCTCTTCCCTTCCTCATCTATTTGCTTTTCCTTCCTTCCTTCCTTCCTTCCTTCCTTCCTTCCTTCCTTCCTCCTTTTTTCTTTTCTCCTTTAATTTCCATAATCCTCTCCTTTCTTCCTTTCCTTTCCTTTCCTTTCCTTTCCTTTCCTTTCCTTTCCTTTCCTTTCCTTTCCTTTCCTTTCCTTTCCTTTCCTTTCCTTTCCTTTCTTTTCTTTTCCTTTCCTTTCTCGCTTTCCTTTCTTTTCCTTTCTTTTCCTTTCCTTTCCTTTCCTTTCTTTTCCTTTCTTTTCTTTTCCTTTCCTTTCTCGCTTTCCTTTCTTTTCCTTTCTTTTCCTTTCTTTTCCTTTCCTTTCCTTTCCTTTCCTTTCCTTTCCTTTCCTTTCCTTTCCTTTCTTCTTTTCCTCTCCTCTCCTTTCTCCTTTCCCCTCTCCCTCTCTCCCCCACCCCTCAGCCCTTTCCGACTTCCTACTCCAGCCTCCTGGTGGTCTCCCATCCAAATAATGGTCCTGCTTAGTTCGTGGGCCTGCAGAGGGTCAGCCAAGGCCCGCTGAAGCCAGGGGGGGCTAAGCCTGGATGAATGGCGCTTCCTCCTCCCACTTTGGGGGTCCGAGAAGGGTTGACCTGGCTGCAGAGAGGGGGCAGTCGCTGCTCACCTGCGGCTCTCCATCAGCTGCCCCCCCCAGACTTTCCCACGGAGTCGCGGACTCTAGAGAGGGGTTACACCTCCGAGGTTGCCCGTCCCTGCTTTGTCCTGCAGGCCCCTGGGCGTACAAAGAGTCCCCGGCGTAACAACCATTTGTGTAGCGACCGCTCAAAGTCACAACGCTTTATGTGGCTTTATGACAGCTTTTTGCGCCTGCGACCGTCACAGCGCCCCGCTGTTCAGAATTCTGACGCTTGGCAACTGCTTCATACTTATGACGGTCGCGGCGTCCCCGGAGGGTGTGTGTGTGTGTCACGCGATGCCCTTTTGCGACCTCCTGACAAGCGAAGCCAATGGGGTGGGGGAGGCAGTTTCACTTCACAGCCTTGTGACTCACTTCACAACTGCAGCGATTCACTTAACAACGGTGGCCAGAAAGTCCGTTAAAATGGGACAAAAGGCACTTAACAAATGTCACGCTTAGCAGCAGGGATGTTGGGCTCGCTTGTGGTCGTACGTCGAGGACTGCCCTCATGGGATTCCCCCCTGGCTATTGCCGGTTCCCAGGAGTTCATTTTCCTCTTGCAGGTTTCACCTGTGTGCCACGAAGGGAAACGTGGGCTGCTTGGAGGTGATGCTGGCCCACGGGGCGGATGCTCTGACCACAGATGGTTCCGGTGAGATGACCTGCAAGGCCTCTTCCAACTCTGCTTTCCGTTCTCTTCTGTACCTGTTCTTATTCTATTCTATTCCGTTTTCCATTCCATTCCATATTCTGTTCTGTTCTGTTTTGTTCCGTTCTATTCCATTCTCTATTCTATTCTATTCTATTCTATTCTATTCTATTCTATTCTATTCTATTCTATTCTATTCTATTCTATTCTATTTTCTATTCCAATCCATTCCATTCTATTCTATTATTTTATTTTCTATTCCATTTTCCTTTCCATTTTCCATTCCATTCCATTCCATTCCATTCCATTCCATTCCATTCCATTCCATTCCATTCCATTCCATTTCATTAAATTCCATTCCATTCCATTCCATTCCATTCCATTCCATTCCATTCCATTCCATTCTATTCTATTCTATTCTATTCTATTCTATTCTATTCTATTCTATTCTATTCTATTCTATTCTATTCTATTCTATTCTAATGTTTTTCCTGTTCTGATCTTCTCCACTGTAGGTCACACCGCACTGCATCTCTCGGCAAAACACGGCCATGCCCAATGTGTCAGCAAGCTGTTGCAGGTAAGAGATGGATGCTCAAAGGCTCCAAAGATGGCTCCGGGGGTCTTCAGAGGGTGTGGCATGTATTAGAAGGGCTGTGGCTCCAGTTGCGTGGCTGCCATCTTGAGTTTCTCTTGACTTCTTCTCCCTGGGGCTTTGGAAGCTCCTTGTTATTGATAGGTTAGATCACTTTAAGACTTGTGGACTTCAACTCCCAGAATACCCCAGCTGAGAATTACCTATACAGGTAGTCCTTGACTTATGACAATTCACTTAGTGACCGTTTGAAGTCACAACGGCACTGAAAAAATGTGATTTATGACTGTTTCTTATGACCCCACAGTCACATGGTCAGAATTCGGACACTTGACAGCTGACTCATATTTGTGACAGTTGCAGTGTTCTCTGTGTATGTGTTTTGTGACCTTCTGAAAAGGCTAGACAATGGGAAAGCGAGATTCCCTTAACTTCACTTTAACAGGTGCAGTGACCCACTTAACAACGGTGGCAAGAAAGGTTGTTTGATTTGGCAAAATTCACTTAACAACTGTTTGGCTTAGCAACGGAAAATTGGGGCTCAGTCGTGGTCATACGTTGAGGACTACCTGTATTCCTGGTTTAACTAAAAACATCCTGGAGTTGAAGTCCACCAGTCATCAAAGAGCCGAGGTTGCCTATCCCTGCGCTAGACAGTCACTTGTCTGAGATGGGATAGGGCAGGGGTAGGCAACCTTGGCTCTTTTACGACTCGTGGACTTCAACTCCCAGAATTCCTCAGCCAGCATGGCTCAGCTTGGAAACCTCTCCCTTTCCCCTCAGCATGGCTGGCTCAGGAATTCTGGGAGTTGAAGTCCACGAGTCAAAAAAGGGCCAAGGTTGCCTACCACTGGCCTAGGATGTACTTACAACATGTCCATGGAGATGCTCAGTCATCCCGGTCCTGGTTGTCCCAAAGGTGCTTTTTCAACTGGACGTCCTTGTTTTTCTTTGAAAACGTTTCTCTTCTCCTCCAAGAAGCTTCTCCAGCTCTGACTGGATGGTGGGGAATGGAAGGATTTATACTCCTTGCAGACAGCCGGTCATTTGCATCCTTTGAGAGAGTCGTTGAGGCCACTTGGAGGTTTGTGTCCTCAAAGACTCATCCCCAATAGCCTGCGCCCGTCTTCAACAAGGAAGGGACCCAGGGCAGAAAACATCCTGCAGCCAAGAAGTCTCCACACCCATTTGCACCGCTCAGGCGACCCTGAGGGCACAGACAAAGCTCCAAGTGGCCTCAACGACTCTGTGAAAGAATTCAAATGACAAGCTGTCTGCAAGGAGTATAAATCCTCCCATTCCCCACCATCCGGTCAGAGCTGATGAAGCTTCTCGGAGGAGAAGTGAAACATCTTCAAGAAAAAACAAGAGAATCCAGTTGAAAAAGCACCTTTGGACATACTTACAACATGGTTTCAAAGTTCTAACAGCTGGTCCCCTTCTAAAGGTTGTGTCCCATTTTGGATGCTCAGCAACCGACCCCCCCCCCTTTATGATCGTTTGCAGTGTCATATGGTCACATGACTGCCTTTTATGATGGTTTTGCCGAAAACCGTGTTTACTTCGGTTTTCAGCAAAACCAGCCCATAGCCGGCCCATTGGCTCGCTTAACGACTGTCATGTTCACTTAACGGCTGCAGTAAAAAAAAAAGGTCTAAAATCTTTGCTGTCAACCCATGGGTGACCTGATTTACAACCATCACGACTCACGACCCTGATGGGCAGGCTCCATTACAGTCATAATTCGAGGACTACCTGTATTGCTTGCCCATCCACGCAAGTAGTTTTGCAAACCATAAAGGCAGAATTTCACGTTGGCTTTTTTCTGGGATATCTTTTATTTATTTTATTTTTTTTAACTTTGTCTGTCTTGCTTTTTTCCGGGACACCTTCTAATTTTTTTTTTAAAAAAAACTTTTAAACTTATTCTACGTGCTTCTCTGTCTTTTGAAGTAATCTGCCCTGTGTTTGAATAAATCACCAGATTTATTGCAGAAAATGTTTTGAAGAAATTGGCAAGAAGAGGATTGTAATCGGTTGCCAATAGTTTTGCTGCTTTAAAAAAGTGGAAGAAGGATTGGCAGGAATTAAAAAAGGGATGTAAAAGAAGGATAGGATAGGATAGGATAGGATAGG
>NW_028148162.1:0-35692 GCF_947247035.1 Vipera ursinii | reverse complement strand
TAATGCATATATATATATATATATATATATATATATATATATATATATATATTACACATACGCACACACGTGCAAACACACACACAGCCCAATTCTCCCACCAAAATAACTGTTACACAACCATGCACACAGAGAGGCACGCACACACATTTTTGCCCTTTTTTCCCCATCTCCCTGTTTCCATGGTAACAAGGTGGGTGAGGCCTCCAACTGCCAACTCAGCTGTCATCCTTTCACCCTAAAAGCCTCATAATTGCTTTTATTTGCATACGACAATTAGGCAGGATGGCTCACAGCAAGGGAACCAACCCCTCTCTCTCCCAACACACACAACGCCAGCCTGTAATTTATAAAAGATACACACCATGTGGTAGAGTTCTGAAGTGGAATGATGTGCCCTTTCATGTGATTATAAGTCATTAACAAAAGAAAACATCCCCCTTTCAGGCTATTAAAAAATGCCTATCTAGTGTGAACCTGCAATATATATATATATATATATATATATATATATATATATATATATATATATATATATATACACACACACACACACACACACACACACACACACACACATATATATATATATATATATATATATATATATATATATATATATATATATATATATATATATATATATATATATATATATATATATATACATATATACATATATATATATATAAAAGGAATACTCCACAAAGTTTGGCCTTCTGTATCTAGACCCTTCATATTCATTATCACACTGAAAAGAGACAGAGAGAGAGAGAGAGAGAGAGAGAGAGAGAGAGAGAGAGAGAGAGAGAGAGAGAGAGGGAGAAGTCCCATAAAAATCTTTTTTTGATGAATGACCAGCAGAATAAGCAACAATGCCAGGTTGAAATGGAGCAGCATTTTGGGTGGTCCCATGACATTGTGGTCCTCTCCTGAGCCAGATGGGGGACAATCCCCACCATTAGATTTATTTATTTATTTTCCTTAAGAGTAGTCCGGTTTAATAAAGGAGCCAGATTAATTTCCAAATTGAGATAATGAAATGCCAGAGAAAACCCTACACATGTTAAGAAGCTGAAGCTCTTGAGAAGTGTTCAGCCTTCAAAATGCCACATGCCTGAGATATATCATTGTTTATTTGTTGTTGTTGTTTCAGTTGTAGTTGGAAACTGAGACCTCAAAAGCTTTGGAAGAAATGTATTTTATTAACAGCACGATTCTATTGTACAGAGGAAGAGGCATTCTTGATTTTTTCCCCTAGCAAGATAGAAAGAGAAGAGAGTTGCTATTTAAAGTTCTCTTGTTGGTTTATCCTTGGTTTATCTCCAGGACTTCATGATTTTCTTCTCCTGCACGTTCCTTCCTTTTTTCACCATTTCCTACCCATTGATTCTAGTAAAAGAAACACAGAATAGGCAAGCAGTCTTTTTGGTGTATTCTTCCTCTTGCAAGATTGTGAAGGCAGTTTGAGAAAAAAAACTTATTTTCTGTGATGTCTAGAGGGCCAACTGTGGCACGTTCACATTTTCACAGAGCATTCAGATTTTCCCCTCTGAGGGAAAACACGAAAAGGACTAGGGATGACATGATAGCAGGGTTCCAGCATTGGTGGGGCTTCCTATTCTCCAAAGCACCTGAAGGCAGGACAAGAAGCAATGGATGGAAACTAATCAAGGAGCAAAGCAACCTGGAATTGGGGGAGAAACTTCCTAACAGTGAGGACAATTAATTAGTGGAACAGCTTGCCTCCAGAAATTGTGGGTGCTTCATCACTGGAGGTTTTTAAGAAGAGACTGGAGAATCACTTGTATGAAGTGGTATAGGGTCTTCTGCTTGAGGAGGGGGCTGGACTAGAAGACCTCCAAGGTCCCTTCCAACTCTATTATTCTGTTCTGTTATTCCGGACTTGGGTGTCTTGTGGCAATGCAATAATTCCAAACTGATAGCATTATAATTTTGGAGTTTGCATAAATTCATATCTTAGATATAATTCCATCCTTTCCCCAGAGAATTCCATTCAATGACATTTCTAATTTAATACATATAGTCCTCAATATATGACAGTAATGGAGCCTGTCCATTATGGTTATATTTCATAATAGTTGTAAAATATGTCAATAAAGCAGCCAATGATCATGATCATATATAGTTGCTGTTTAATGTCTACCGATAAAACATTAATAGTCTTGCCAACTTTTCTTTTCCAAATTAAGTTGAGAAGATTTGTTTCTTTTAAAATAATGTGCAAATTAGAGATCCAACCTAGAACTAAGGAGAAATTGAAGGTGGACCTTTATTCTCCGAGCTCGTGGGTTGGTTTCCGAACATTTCATTACCAGCCTAGGTAACATCTTCATTGGCATTTGAGGGTTATCTGAGTTCAGTGCTCTTCTGTTTATAAGGGCTGGTGTGTTTATAAGGTGTGGGTGTGTCAAGTGAGGGTCTTGTGTTGAGTCATCAGAGAGGCTGGGGATGGGTCTTCTGATGGGGAGGTTACTTTAGATCAGACTTGTTGGAAGGTGTGAATTATCAGTGGGTTAGGGGTGAGTCATCAGTGAGATGTTGATGATGGATCTTGGGGAGATTACATCAAGTCAGGATCATTGGGAGGTGAACTACTGGATGGGGAAGGTAGCTTGTGTGGGTTGGTTGGGGTTTGGTGCTGTCTCTGGTTAGCTGTGCAATTGATTTGGATTCTGAGCGGCTCATAGGCTGTTTGTAGATCGATGTGTCTCTTTATGGAATTGCTAGGAGAAATTTCCTGGAATTTTGAACAATTAATCAGCGGAATGAAGTTGTGGGCACTCCAACACTGGAGGTTTTTAAGAAGAGATTGGACAACCATTTGTCTGAAATGGTATAGAATTTCCTGCTTGAGCCGTGGGCTGGACTAGAAGACCTCCAAGTTCCCTTCCAATTCTGTGATTCAAATGTGGAACACAAACCTTTATGACCAATAGTGGAGACCCCAGTGGGATTTGGATTAGTGAAATGCAGAAGACAAAGGAATAATTAGTGCTTCAGTTCATTAAGCATCACTGGCCAAAGTAGACACTACCAAAGGACAATGGATACCTTGCCCCAACAGGTCAAAGAACTCAGCTTATATAGCATATGTCCTATAAAGGCCTTTGCCTTTATTATTTCCCAAAGGCCTTTGCAACTACATTGATTGCATTCTTTTATTCAGATCTGAACCCAATAGTAATACTGATGATGTTGCCTAGTTGGGTAATGAAATATCTGCAAGAAAACATCCAAGCTCAGAGAGCACCAAGGGCCCCAACAGCATAATTATCCGTACTGAATTATGTTACAAAATCATTTCAGAAAGGTATCAGTATCTTCCTTGTACGTTCACCAAACATACAAAGAAGATATTTTCTTGGGGGTGGTGAGCTATGATCAGGTGGGGAAAAAAATTGCAAAAGGATTTCCATTGGACATGCCTTTAATAAAATTTAGCACAAGCAACATGGCTACCTTTTGGTATCTTAGCTTCCAAGCACTTTTTTATGGACTGAAGGGAGCTAGAATATGTCATAAATACAACAGTCCCACTCCAAAAATGTGGACTCTTTTGGAATAAAATTCCACAGGATAGGTTGGAGGTATGAGAAAATGAAAACTAATGTCATATATTCCTCAGGAGAAAATGCCTCCTGAGATATTTTTGGCTCAGTTCTAGCCTTCATTTTCTTCAGGTTTTTTTTTTTCTGACTTTAACTTTCAGTAATATTTCTAGGGTACATTCGTCATTGGTGGGTGAGAAAATTGCTTGTCTTAGATCTCACAGGGCCACTAACTTTGATTCCCATAGTATTAGTGTGCCTGCATCTCTCCTTCATCCACACACCCCCTCCAAAGGTGTTTATATCCATTGGAGACTGACCCACCTCTATCACCACCACATCAACCAGTCATTTCTGACTGTGAGGTAAATCTTTCTTATTGGTCCACCTCTGAGCTGATTGTAGGCTTGGAACAGGAATTCAGTTTTTTAATGGTATCGTGTGTTCTAAGCAAAATGGATTCCTAGGAGAAAGAGGGCCATTTTACTACCACCTTCATTTTTGCCCAACTACAGTAATAAATGATTACAAGCTTTATTTTCTATCCTATATTTGTTACATTGTGTTCTGAAACAAAAATCCTTTTTAAAAAAAACTGGAAGAAAAAATGTGAAAAATATATGGAATGCGAGGAGATTGCTTAAAAGTTTTCCTTCTTGGATTGTTTTCAAAAGAGATTACATCAAATGTTGAGTGACTGCAAGGATCTGAAACCCACTGCTGCAGTTAACTGATTTAAATCTTCTAATGTTAGGCACTAGTTAAATAATACTGCACCAGAGACTATATAAGATTAGATTATTACATTGCTAAACATCTTCAGTTCTCCCCTTCTGATGTACCAAGCATCTATATTTCTTCATATCTTCATGAATTCCTGGGAATATGGCTCAAATGAAGGCTTATTGGTGAAGAGTAATTCAAATGGTGTTAGTTCTATAAGGTGCTGTAGGGCTTCATAGAACCGGTCAATTTCATCCTCTTCAGCACTGGTTTGGGGCATAGACTTGGACTGCTGTGATATTGAATGGTTTGCCTTGGATTCGAACTGAGATCATTCTGTTATTTTGGGGATTGTATCCCAATATTGCTTTTCTTACTCTTGTATTGACTATGAAGGCTACTCCATTTCTTCTGAGGGATTCTTGCCCGCAGTATTATACCTGATGGTCATCTGAATTAAATTCACCCATTCCTGTTCATTTTAGTTCGCTGATTCCTAAGATGTTGATGTTCAGTCTTGTCATCTCTTGTTTGACCACATCCAGCTTTCCTTGATTCATGGATCTTACATTCCAGGTTCCTATGGAGAAAAAATCTTTACAGCATCGGACTTTCCTTTCACCACCAGACACATCCACAGCTGAGCATCCTTTCGGCTTTGGCCCAGTCGCTTCATTCTTTCTGGTGCTACAATATGCTGCTCTTCCCCAGCAGCATATTGGATGCCTTCTGACCTGAGCCTTTGAACCATGGTGCTGGAGAAGACTCCTGCAAGTCCCTTGGACTACAAGGCATTCAAACCAGTCAATCCTAGAGTAGATCAACCCTGACTGCTCTTTAGAAGGCCAGATCCTGAAGTGGAAACTCAAATACTTTGGCCACCTAATGAGAAGGAAGGACTCACTGGAGAAGAGCCTAATGCTGGGAAAGGTTGAGGGCAAGAGAAGAAGAAGGGGATGACAGAGAATGAGGTGGCTGGATGGAGTCCCTGAAGCAGTAGGCGTGAGCCTAAATGGACTCCAGAAGATGGTAGAGGACAAGAAGGCCTGGAGGAACGTTGTCCATGGGGTCGCGATGGGTCAGACACGACTTCGCAACTAACAACAACAATTCAAATGGTGTTGTTTAAATAATTTTTTGATCATTTGAATGTCTAAAAAATATGTCCAAGTAATAGCCACATGGTAATTTAATATATACAGATTGAAGATATTTTGTTCACAAATTAGTCACATTGTCAGCCAAGGTAGCAATGATGTGTCCACCAGAAATTTTGGATTGGATCCTCCTCCATAACTCCTGGGACTGTTTGAGAATTCTGGTAGTAGGGAGCATAGTAGGGAACATAGTCTAATGCTCCCTACTCTTTCCTATGCTATTTTTATGTTCTTTGAATAGTCTAGAATAATTGAAGAACTCAACTTATAACAAAAAGGTGGAGGAGGAGGAGGAGGATTTTCCAAAAGTTCTCATCATGATTTATACATGATTTAAAACTTGTTTCAACACAATTGTTTGCATCACAAGCAAGAACGTATATATCTGGAAAGACCATAAACTTGATCATGCATAAAACTGAGTATTAGAAGTCCCATCAAACGTGTACCTTAAAAATGCATTAGTCCTTTAGAGAAAGAACAAAATGAGCAGATACCAAGAGGAAAGATAGTCAAAACTGTGTGACATTAGGAAAAGAGTTCTCTGCACATATCAGACCAGCTGTATCTTGCAACACAACTGGCTTTTCACAATATTGCAGATTTGATTTAAATGATGTTTAGTGTTTTAATGGGTTGTGGTAAGTGTCATAACCTGGTTGATCTGTTTAAGCATAGTATGTCATGCAAAAATAATGATTGTGGGTTTAGCTTTATTTATATATAATAAATAATTAGGCAATGGTTTGTGAAGGCATAAACATTACTTTCTTAAACTAATTCTAGAACTAATTTGCTTTGATGTTTGGTCATTCGGGTTTTTCCCCACATAGAATTGGAGGTATCAGGGCAACGTTTCGATGAAATCTCATCCGTCATCCTCAGGCTGGTGACTTCAGCTTCGTTCTTCTTGGAGAAGTGTGTGATAGTGGCTGTTTTTTCTTCTTTTTTAAACTGCCAGAGGGGGTGTGTTCTGTGGGTGGAGGCTTGGCTGTGTTCTGATGGGGTGGAGGTGTGCTCTGATTGGGTGGGGGCTTAGCTGTGTTCTGATTGGGTGGGAGTGTGTTTTGAATGGGGGCTGTGTTCTGATTGGGTGGGGATGTGTTTTGAGTGGATGGGCTGGTCTCAGCTGCCAGCCTTAGACCTGAACTGGTGAGTTGTGCTGCTTTTGTTCGGCTCCGTGTTTGTGGTGGTGCCATGTTTTTATTGTGGGTGATAGTTTGCTTATTGTGTGGTTTGGAGGGGTTTAAAGTGGCTAATGTTGCAGTTGTAGTTAGGTTTCTGTTTTGTGGTTGGGTGTCATTTTTGTTGTGGGTTCGGATTTGCTTTTTGAATGGTTGTGTGGTGGCAGTTGTGGGTTTTTCCTGCCAGAACCTGTTCAGTCCAAATTCCTAGGATAAATTTTCCAAGTTGTGTCTCTAATGCAACCTTATTCCTGGAAGTGAGAGTAAAGAATAGAATATGTAAAAACATGTGGAATTGTTGGCTTAAATGGAAAGTCTTTCCCACGAGTTTGATCGCCTTAGCACCAGAGAATGGATCTTAAACTGTGGGGAAGTGAGCAATTTGCAGTCATCTTTCATTTCGGGGGCTTTTCATTTTATTTATTGTTAATGGGTTTCAAGCAAGCGACCACAACATCTAAGCAGTGCCTGTGTGATACAGACTGCCAAATTGATGTGGTTGGTATCCTTCAGCTCTTTATGGCTGAGAGTTTGAGATCATGGCACCAGCTGAATCATTCATGGAATGGAGATTCTTTTATCCCATGCCACTCCAATGCCCCCTCCCCCTTCCTTTATCACTGCAAGAAAGGTGACTGCTTTGATTAAAGAAAAGAATACAATCAACTTTATTTCTACTTGGAAACCTCTCCTGGACTTTGTGTTTGAGGCAGGGAAAAAAAAAAGAAACTTTGATTTTGGGTTTTGCTGATCGGATAGGTTTGTTATTATAGAAATGGCTAGTATATATTATTATGTAAAAGTAAAACATTGGGGTTGGCTTTTATTACCTTATTCTACTGCAGAGCTTTTCAACCAGTGGTACGGGTACCACCTGTGGTACATTGGCACCTGGCACTTGTGTTACGCGACCATCCTAGAAAAGTGGTAGTGGGGGAGGGGAATGAGCTGAACGGGTGGCAGCAATGCACAAGCCTGAGCGAGAGACGGCTGGAGCTGCAGGGCTGTCAGGGCTCAGCGGAAGCACCAGGATCAGCACTTCTTTGGGGCTGTCAGGGCTCAGTGGAAGCGGCAGGATCAGCGCCATGGTCCAGCTGGAGCTCGGCGCTGACCCTGGTACTTCTGAGCCCAGAAGAAGTGCCTATCAGCTGGAATGTTGCAGCATCTCGAGGCTCTTGTGATTTACATTCAGATGCTTGACAACTGATTCATATTTATGACGGTCATAGTGTCCCAGGGTCATGTGAAGTGACCAAAACCTGCTGCAACCACCCAGGAGATGGGGGAGGAGAATAAAAACCAAATACCCCCCACCCCTTCCCCGCTGCCAATCCTCAACAGAAATGCTCACAACAATGAAAACCTCGGACAGGAGGAAGAGCGCCGCTGGGCAGGCAGGCAGGTGTCTTGCCTGGCTGTGGCTTGGGGGGGGGGGGAGAAACCTTTCCAGTGCCATTGTAACTTTGAACAGTCGCTAAGCGAACTGTTGTAAGTTGAGGACTACCTGTACTTCATCACTTTTTTCCTTCTTTTTTTTTTGGTCCTCAAGTTTTTGACACCTTGCTAGGCGACTAGTGGTACTCGGATGTTGCTATATGCTAAAAGTGGTACAGTGGGTGAAAAGGTTTGGAAAGCCCTGTTCTACTGCACCAAAAAGAAGTCAATGCTTTTCCGTTCTATTTCCCCCCTTTCCCTTAATTCTTTTTTTTCCTCTTTCCCTTCCCTTCTCCCATTTTCCCATTTTTCTTTGTATTTTGGTATTTTATAGGTGGATGAACTAATAACTAATCATTATATGTAATTATTAATATATTATTACATTAACAATGCAGGATTTTAAAAGAAAAAATTCCTGAATTGCATCTCTTTCTTTCTCGTGCGCTATCCAACTCTCTCTTTCTCTGTGTGTATATATACAACTTGTGGAAATCCGTAGGCTTTCTTTCTTTCTTTCTTTCTTTCTTTCTTTCTTTCTTTCTTTCTTTCTTTCTTTCTTTCTTTCTTTCTTTCTCTCTCTCTCTCTCTCTCTCTCTTTCTTTCTTTCTTTCTTTCTTTCTTTCTTTCTTTCTTTCTTTCTTTCTTTCATGCACCTTTCACCCAAAAAGAGATTAATTCTGCAGATATCTGAGCAAAGAAAGAACCAGTCTTGAGGACTTAGCTCTGCCTTGCCCTGTATGGCGTGCCCGGACTGTCCTCCAGGTTTCTGAAGATTTGCTCCTGCAGAAATGTGTGGTAAGTTTCTTTTACATTTCTATTTAGTGTCTAAGGCAACCTGACCTGTCCTGATGAGGGTTGAAGGGTGTCATTCCCTTAACTGCTACGCCGCCTCAAATAAGCAGAACATTTGTTCTTATCAGCATTAGTGTATGGGTCATTCTCTAGAGTACCCTAACAAGAATAAAATAAAGCCATAAATTCAATAGCTGTATAGCCATCTTTTTCCCATTATTGTTTCCATGCGAATACGTTTTCTCTAGCCTTCTCTTCCTTGCGAAAGGGGAGAGGGGTCATCCACAGACAGAGACCTCCCAAATTTTAAATTAAATCTCCTCCATTTTCATACCAGAGAGGCACAAATAATAAAATTGAGAACCACCGGAGTCTTAATTGTATTTCTAGCTAGATTCTGTACTACATTGCAAGGACATGAACTTTGAAGAGGTGACACTGGCTTTCTCCTTTCTTCCCCCCCTTCTTTCTTCTTCTTCTTCTTTTTTTTTTAAAAAGGAACAAAATCTCCCTACTGCTACTTTCTTCCCTCCTCCCCCACCATTCAAATCTCATCTGAGAAGAGCCGGAATGAAGCTGTCACTCACATCTGCTCAGGGACCTGTCAGCCAAACACTGAGTCTTTTCATTTTGATGGGTCAGCTCGCAATCCCTCTGGAAGAGAAGTTCGTGCCATGATGGGTTTTCTTTCCAAAGAAATCCTGAATTCTAATGAAACTCGAAATCATTCAATAAAGTCAGGGTTATGGAGAAGTAATCCAAAGAAGATCAGAGCAAATTTTGTATTTTATCTTTGGCAGGGGTACCCACATTCAACTTTTCCCAATGTTCCAAACAAAAGGAAGATGATGGTGAGGATGGGGAATGAAAGAGAGAGAGAGAGAGAAAGAAAAGAAAAAAGAGAGGGGGAGAGAAAGAAGAAAGGAAGGAAGGAGGGAAGGAAGGAAGGAAAGAAAGAAGGAAGGAAGAGAAAGAAAAAGATGATAAGATAAGATAAGATAAGATAAGATAAGATAAGATAAGATAAGATAAGATAAGATAAGATAAGATAAGATAAGATAAGATAAGATAAGATAAGATAAGATGATAAGATAAGATAAGATAAGATAATCTTTATTGTCATTTTTTACTGTGGGCACAACGGCACACATCAAAAATGAAATTTAGTTGCCCGCTCTCAAAGGGAAACACATACATGACACACACCCAAAACATACTATAAACAAATATTAAATACTGTCCAACTTGAATATATAATGGAAGGAGGAAACCTGAGAGTTCACAAGGTTAATGCTGTATGGAATGAAACTATGGTTGAATCTGGATGTTCTGCTACGGATACCATGAAGTCTCCTCCCAGAAGGTAACAAGGAAAAAAGAAAAAAGAAAAGAAAAGAAAAGGAGAGGAGAGGAGAGGAGAGGAGAGGAGAAGAGAAGAGAAGAGAAGAGAAGAGAAGAGAAGAGAAGAGAGGAGAGGAGAGGAGAGGAGAGGAGAGGAGAGGAGAGGAGAGGAGAGGAGAGGAGAGGAGAGGAGAGGAGAGGAGAAGAGAAGAGAAGGAAGGAAGGAAGGAAGGAAGGAAGGAAGGAAGGAAGGAAGGAAAGAAAGAAAGAAAGAAAGAAAGAAAGAAAGAAAGAAAGAAAGAAAGAAAGAAAGAAAGAAAGAAAAGAGAGAGAAAGTTGGCAGAAATCACATCATCCTTTGTCTTCATGCCACATTGTGATTAGGTAACAGTTTTCAAAAAAATGAAAGGTCATGGCATAAAATTTCCGAGATAAATGTTCTCCACCCCTGCGTACTCTGACTGGAATTTGTGCCTAGGATGTAATAGGCAAATGTGCCACAATAGGGAGAAATGCCTGCATTAGCACGCTTGGAAATGTACCCCTTCATTAGTACAATATCAGCCCAAATGCTTAATCTCCCTTTCTGCCAACTTGTATACTGAAGATTAGTTTCTACTTATGGGTGATTTAAGGCAGGGAAATGGAAGCTGGTGGGAGAGATCGTGAATGAAGCAGTGTAATTTATAGGCAAAGCTGATGTCTCCTTTTAATGTGGCTTTATTAACACATGTGCTTTATGGGTTTAAAATATGTATGAATTCACAGGCCCTTTTATGTTGCCTGCCATGGAACACTTTGTTTATTTTAACAAGGGGATAATTGTATTTTGCTAACTGTTTTTTTCTCTCCTCCTGACGGGATCATTAAAGGAGATATAAAGCATTTGGAAGCAGAGCGAAATTTCTGCCGTAAAACCAAGACTTAAGATTGCCTTTTATTAGGAGGTGAACTTAAAATGGGTCAACTGGAAGGTGAACAAATGATTCTGCTTAGATAATCTCTTGTCTTTTCCTGGTCTTGGTAATTGTATTATATTTTATCTTTGTTCACCACTTCATTCTATTGGCAGATGGGTGACAATATAAATTTGTTTAAATAATAATATTATTTTTCCGATGAGAAAGAGGGGGAAAAAGTCTGGATAGAGGATTTGGCAATCCCTGGAGGTAGCAAAATAGAAGAGAAAGAACTGGAGAAAATCACAAATTCCAAAGACCTGCAAATAGAAGTAGAATGGCTGTGGCAAAGGAAAGCGAAGATAGTACCAATGGAGATAAGTGCCTCGGCTGCAATCCCCAAACATCTGGAGCACCAGTTGAGCACCATTGGCATTGACAAAATCAACATCCATCAATTGCAACAGGCAGCTTTATTTGGAACAGCTGACCTCTTGCAATGGTACCTCTAACATCATCTGCCTATCCAGGTCCTTGGAAAGGATTAAATAGATAGAGTAAAATGCCAAATCCAATCTGAACATCTGGATGGCTGACTGACCATTATACTGTAATACGTACAGTCACTCATGCACTCGTGACCTCTCGTTTAGACTACTGCAATGCTCTTTACATGGGGCTGTCCTTGAGGACCACTCGGAGGCTCCAACTGGTACAGAATGCAGCTGCGAGAGTTGTGTTGAGAGTCTCCCGATACTCCCATGTTACACCCCTACTCCGTGAGCTGCATTGGCTCCCAGTTGTCCTCCGGGTAAGATTCAAGGTGCTGGTAATGGTTTTCAAAGCCCTACATGGCATGGGTCCGGAGTACCTTAGGAATCACCTGCTGCCAGCGTCAACGTCCCTCCGTCCAGTGCGCTCCCACAGAGAGGGCCTCCTAAGGGTGCCGCCATTCGGAGAATGCCATCTGGTGGCTCCCAGAGGGAGGGCATTCTCTGTGAGCGCGCCTGACCTATGGAACCATTTACCGGTTGAGCTCCGGATGGCTCCCGACCTTCGCTCCTTCCGATGCGACCTAAAAACATATCTGTTTAAGCAATCTGGTCTGGTCTGACGGGTTCTGTTTTAATTATTGTTTTAAGATAACTATTTGTGCATTCTGTTATTTATGTTCACTGTTCACCGCCCTGAGTCCTTAGGGAGAAGGGCGGTATACAAATCAAATAAATAAACAAATAAATAAATAAATACACCATCGTCATTGACAAAACCACCATCGGTCAATTGCAAAAGGCATCTTTATTTGGACAGCTTTCATCCTGTAACAACGCCTTTAACACTATCAAACAAGAACTTTTGTCTATCCTAACTCCTTGGGAAGGATTCAATGGCTGGACAAAAATGTCAAATTCAGTCTCAATATCTGCTGATATTTTCTTCAAAAATTACCCCTCATCCCACCCAGCTCTCTGCTCTCCACTCATCCGTCTTTTGGGTTATCCTATTGATGTAGTCTCGTGGTGTTCTTTTTCATTCTTTATTTTATGGTTCTGTTATTTTGCTTCTGTCCTGTTCTGTCCTTTTGATTATCGTAAGCCGCTTAGAGTAGCCCCAAGGTGAGCTAGGTGGCAAATAAATTTAACAAATAAATAAAAATACAATAATCTTACTGATCTATAGATTTCATATATTTTTGTACATTTGCCTAGGTCAGGGGTCAGCAACCTGAAACAGTGAAAGAGCCACTCGGAACCGGTTCCCTCACAAAAGGATAAACTGGGAGCCGCAAAAAATGTGTGCGCATGCGCGTACATGCGCACATGTGCAGAACAGGGTTTGACTGAAGAGTGGAGCCAAGGCGAGATATGCACCTACCCTGCATATTTGAATTGATTGGTTGAACTTTTTTAGTCCCATTTTTTTTTTTTCCGACTGCACATAGCAGAAGACTGGGAGCCGCAGGAGACGGCTGAAAGAGCCGCATGCAGCTCCGGAGCCGCGGGTTGCTGACCTGTGGCCTAGGTGGTTCATTCCTGCTTGTTGGATGAAACCTAACAGAAAGGCATGAATTGGACAATGTCCTATGGACATTTGGTTCCACAAGGTGATTCAGTCCATGTTGAGATGGGTGCCACTGTCTCCCCATCCTGTTCAGAAACCCACCTCCATCGATCCATCCATCCATCATTTATCAATTTATCTATTTGCCCATCTCACAATTGCAACTCTTGCCAGGGCACACAGAGTTAAAAACTTACAAAACAGGTATAGTACAAGAAATAGAGAAAATAATGCCAGTCAGTTCCAGTCATAAGAGACAAACACTTAACAACAAGTTCATCTAACCTCTAGACCTTATGCCCAATTCTTCAAGAATGTCTGAAAAGCTAGCAGGGTCAAATCTCAGGAGATGTGATATTCTAGAAAGAGAATGATGGGAGAAGACAAACCAGTTTGGGTTTCATGTATATTATCACCAAGGTTCTTACATTCAGGGTAGAAATTCAGAGAGTTTTGTACTGAAGAAAAACTAAATTTCTTTTCATGAGGAAATGTTCCATTCAATTAACAGAATAACAGAGTTGGAAGGGACCTTGGAGGTCTTCTAGTCCAACCCCCTGCTCAAGCATGAGACCCTATACCATTCCAGATAAGTGGCTGTCCAGACTCTTCTTAAAAGCCTCCAGTCATGGAGCACCTGCAACCTCTGAAGTCAAGCAGTTCCTCTGATCAATTGCATTTACTGTCAGAAAATTTCTCCTTAGTTCTAGGTTGCTTCTCTCCTTGATTAGTTATTTAATATTGTCTAGTTATTTAATATAGGGATGTGGTGGCTCAGTGGGTCAGGACGCTGAGCTTGTCGATCAGAAGGTCGGCAGTTTGGCGGGTCAAATCCCGAGTGCCGCGTAGTAGAGTGAGCGCCTGTTACTCGTCCCAGCTTCTGCCAACCTAGCAGTTCAAAAGCACGTCAAAATGCAAGTAGAAAAATAGGGACCACTACGGTGGGAAGGTAACAGCGTTCCGTGCGCCTTTGGCGTCTAGTCATGCCGGCCACATGACCACGGAGTCGTCCTTGGACAAGCGCTGGCTCTTCGGCTTTGAAACGGAGATGAGCACCGGCCCCTAGAGTCGGAAACGACTAGCACGCATGTGCAGGGGAACCTTTACCTTTACCTTTAGTTATTTAATATTATGGGAAACAGTCTCCTTCAAGTTGTGTTGAACACACACATTCCCAGGTTTTAATTCCATAGATTAAATAATCAAAAATCTATTAATGTTGTAATAGTCAACACTTTTCATTCCAAAGGCACTGTTAATGCATTCAGTCTCTAAGACACCACAGTGTTCAGCCCACTTTATAACGATGGTGTTAGCATTCAATCTTACAGACCAAACATCCTGAAATCTTCAATTTTCTCATACATGGCATGACCCTACACTGCTCAATTCCAAGGAAATAAAAACTTAAGGCATTCAAAAGTCGGGCCCCAAACAGAAAGATGTCTCCAATCTGACAAGGCAAAATGAATACTGTGCTTTTAATACTGTAGTTTTTAAAGGATAACATAGCAATTACTGCGTTGTTGAACTAATATATAACCCAGAAATAGGTTATCCTCTGAAACTTGCTCTTCTCTGAATTTTAGGCTGTTATTCCTCAATGAATGAAAGCTTGCAGAAATCTGTACGTCAAGTAGGTATGCAACCACCCCTCCCCTTTATGTTAAGCAAAATAGCTGAGCCTTTGGCAATTCACCACAGCCAACTCACCATGGCCAACTCACTGCAGGACAACTAGCCACGGCTGACTTGCCCTGGGACAAGAGTTACACTAATATCAAAGAAATGGTGGGATAGAATCAAGGATGCAAAAAGAGGGACAGAAAGAAATGTGAATTGCAAAAATTAAAATACATTTTTATTTATTTTAAATAATTCAATTGAATTGTTCAATTGTCCCATGATGAGTTGGCTGTGGCAAGTTGTCCCATTCTGAAAATAGCTTACAAGCCAATCCCCATATTAGGCAACATTGTATAGAAAATTGGTCTTTATCAGGAGAGTTTCACACCAAAAAAGGCAGACTTAATTTTATATTCTTATATACAATCTCAGGGACGCGGTGGCTCATAGGGATGCGGTGGCTCAGTGGGTTAGGATGCTGAGCTTGTTGATCAGATGGTCGGCAGTTTGGCGGGTTGAATCCCGAGTGCCGCGTAACAGAGTGAGTGCCTGTTACTCGTCCCAGCTTCTGCCAACCTAGCAGTTCGAAAGCACGTAAAAATGCAAGTAGAAAAATAGGGACCACTACGGTGGGAAGGTAACAGCGCTCTGTGCGCCTTTGGCGTCTAGTCATGCTGGCCACATGACCACGGAGACATCCTCGGACAAGCGCTGGCTCTTCGGCTTTGAAACGGAGATGAGCACCGGCCCCTAGAGTCGGAAACGACTAGCACACATGTGCGGGGGAACCTTTACCTTTACCTTTTAATACAATTTCTGTTATTAAATGATGTATGTGGGGTTTTTTTATAAGTGCTTGATCAAGTTTCAAATTTCCTAGAGAAGGGTTGGAACAGGAAATACATTGCCTTGGTAATTAAAAAAAAATGAAGCATAATCGTATTACCTTCCAATTATGGACAACATGTTCCAGAGATAAATGTTTATCAGATAGTATGTGATTGCTGGTTGAAAACAAGCAAACAGCGACTAACACTTTTTTAAAATCATCGGAATGTCAGAAACAAAATCATTGTTAGAATCCTTTCTTCCTCCCTCCCTCCCTCTTTCTTTCTTTCTTTCTTTCTTTCTTTCTTTCTTTCTTTCTTTCTTTCTTTCAATTGAAGAGGAAATAAATATCAAAATGTTTGTGCACTTTGTAGCCCAAAATGAGAAAGCGGGGTATTGTCAGGGGAAAAAAAACACACACACAGAATGATTGGGACAAATGCTTCTAGTAAGGCAATGGAGGAATCCCTCAGCTTGCTTTGTAACTGGATCTCATTACTCAGCACTGTCATAATTAATAAACAAACAAACAAATAGAAATATCTACATTTCTTTTTTTAAAAAAAAAAACCTTACACCATTTGCAGGGACCAAAGATTAGATAAAGCATGCGAAATATCAGAAAGTGGTGAAAGGACTTTTGAGTTATCAATTTTAAATATATCTAATTTATTTAATTTAATTTAAATATATTTAGTCATTTTATTTGTGCTATCAATGGCATAAACTAAATAAATAAATTCCCGTGGGAAACATTTCTATTTATAGGAAGAGTAGACTATTATTAAAAGACGGAATATGTCATATGTAGTAGAAATTAGTGGCCGGATTTTCTCAGTTATTCTGCGTTACACTCTGTTTTGATACAAAGAGTGTCACGTTTTGTTTGCATTGAGACAGAATGTACTAAAACTAGCACTCCGAATGATTCCTTAAGGAAAAAAAAATAAACTTTACGCTAGTACACAGCTGATAGCTAGAAAATGCCTTCACAAATTTTAAGGTGGGTGATGGGAAAGAATAAGATGAGTCAATCAATAGTGAAAGATTCTGTATCAAATTCCTTCAACCCTTACTCCCAGGACACTGCGATTGGGGATCTGACCGTCGTCTGCAAGAGTCGCTTTGATCTGAGGGCAGATAAGGCATTAAAATCATTACTCTTCTCCCCTCTTCTGCACTAAAACATTTCAATGCACTGGCAAGCATGGGTTTGTGGGGTTCTTAGTCCTCTGAAGATAACATCATCAACGCTAGAAGGGATAATAAACAGAGAGTAAATTCCACTCCCTTCCAGCGCTGCTAAAGTGAGGGGCTACCAGAAAGAAGAGTGGGGTCAACCTATTCTCCAAGGCACCTGAAGGCAGGACAAGAAGCAATGGATGGAAATTAATCAAGGAGAGAAAGCAACCTGGAAAGAAGAAGAAATTTCCTTACAGAACAATTAACCAGTGGAATGGCTTCCCTCCAGAAGTTGTGGGTGCTCCATCACTGGAGGCTTTTAAGAATAAATTGGACAACCACTTGTCTTGGAACGGTCTAGGGACTCCTGCTTGAGCAGGGGGTTGGACTAGAAGACCTCCAAGGTCCCTTTCAGTTCTGTTCTTCTTTGAAGGACTGTTGAAGGACCACTTTGATTTTCACCAGAAACTGACTGATAATGCCAGTTCCCAAGATACCAGATAACGTTGCAGCAAGTACACAGTCATAATCAGTTGTCCAGCAGCATTCCAGACCACTGTCCAGATATTTCAAAATGCCCTGAACCTGGGCAGCCCTATGTACAGGGCATTGCAGCAATACAAACACAATGTGGCTGAGATGTGAATGTTTTCAAACATTGCTTTATTCCTTTTGGGCTGCCTCTTCCGTTCTTCATGTTGAATCTAAAATCATGGACCAGAGATAAGGCTTGATGGGAGATTTTTTTTTTTACTTATGTTGAGAAAGAGACATTTTGGACTAGTCCATTCAGTCATGGTTTGGGCTTGAGCTAAAGTGAGGGACAATCCTCATGTAGCAGCAACAAGATTTCAATATCTCCCTTTTAGCAGAAGGAGTTGATTGAATCAGCAAGCCAAAGGGTTTTTCCTGAATTAGTAACAGACTCAACAACAATGGAGCAACAAAGCAGTGATTGTACTATAAATTAACAATTAATCAACGGAGCCCTTTCTCTAAGCAGCAGAGCAGATCATACCAGGCTTCGAAAGAAAACATGACATCAGATCATTTAGAATTTTATTTCCCTTTATACACATGAAATGTAGGCTAAGGAGCAACTTTGTCCATCTCTATCTAGAACTGCTCATTAGTTCTGCACCGTAATGACTCCCTACCATTACATATTTAATCTTAAGGAGCAAATTAACTCCTTGCTTGAACCTATTATTGGGAGACCTCTGGCTCTGCTATTCCAACCCTCCTTGCAAGCAACGCAGCTTTATCCATAACGGTTTTATGTTTCTCAAAGAAGCAGGATCCTAAGTAAACGCATTACTAAAAGCTTTCTCACAGAGGAAGCACTGGAATTACCTGCAGAAAAAGAACGAGCATTTCGTTCGGTTGACCATTATGTTTGGGTTGCAAACTTAGCATCAGTGATAGGCGGATGAAACTTTTCTATAGAACAGTGAGAGAAGTGTCACTGATTCGAGTCACAGCATGGTAAACAATGGAGGAAGGTTCAAACGGCTGGAAATAAACCAGGTCTCTCGCCCAATGATAGAATAAGAGATATTTTCATTGATGTGAGGTTGGGCAGTTGCATGCAATAAACATGCAAGTTTAATGCAACTGGATTCATTTGGTGTAAAAGACAAGAAAGATTATCCAGAAATAAAGATTCGGGAAACAGGAATTTTGTAGTTTGAAGGAAAATCTCCTCCAGCTGTCCAATTTGGCATCCACGGTTGGCAAGGAGGAGCAAGTGATATCACACACATTATATTGATCTCTAACTGATATTTTTTGTAGCATTAGCATTAGATCCTCCCATCGAGCAGCAAAGGACCTCCAGTATTTTCGGTTTGAGGCGAGTATGTCAGCATCTTCCCATGTGATGCTTAAAGTCCTCAAGTCATCTGTGAACCATGTATTTTTGAGGACATCCTCTCGTTTGGCATCAGTAAGATCCATCTCAATGCCATCTTGGGAATTCAATTATTCCCCATATATGACTTGCAAGTTGGAGTCTTCTGGATGTGACCATATTATGTAATTTGCAGGAGAAACTTTTTTGGAACGCTTCTTCTTTAGTAAAACAGTCAAAATAGCAAATCTTTAGGATTTGAGGAAGGAATCTTTGTTGAATCTTTGTTGGAATCTTTGTTGCTTCCACTCAAAGTCTCTTGTTAATACTTACTGACACCTTCCAGGTCTCACTGGCATAAATAGCTGATATGAATTATATAATATTATATATATGAATATATGTGAATATATGAGCCATGGTGGCATAGTGGTTAGAAGGCAGCATTGCAGGCTAACTCACTGCTCACTGCCAGGAGTTTGAGGATGCTGAGCTTGTCGATCAGAAGGTCAGCAGTTTGGCAGGTCGAATCCTGAGTGCCGCGTAACAGAGTGAGTGCCTGTTACTCGTCCCAGCTTCTGCCAACCTAGCAGTTTGAAAGCACGTAAAAATGCAAGTAGAAAAATAGGGACCACTGTGGTGGGAAGGTAACAGCGTTCCGTGTGCCTTTGGCATCTAGTCATGCCGGCCACATGACCACTCCGGTGGGAACGTAACAGCATTCTGTGCGCCTTTGGCGTCTAGTCATGCCGGCCACGTGACCAAGGAGACGTCCTCGGACAAACGCTGGCTCTTCGGCTTTGAAACAGAGATGAGCACCGGCCCCTAGAGTCAGAAACGACTAGCACGCATGTGCGGGGAAACCTTTACCTTTACCTTTACTAGCTCAAGGTTGACTCAGCCTTCCATCCTTCTGAGGTTGGTAAAATGAAGACCCAGATTGTTGGGGTCAATAGGCTGACACTGTAAACCTCTTAGAGAGGGCTATACTGTGAAGCAGTATATAAGTCTAAGTGCTATTGCTATATTTTAACTGATATGCATTATATAATTCATATCTATCATTTGACCTAATGACACATATGGTATCATGGCTTCCACTCAATGCCTAGTGTCCCAGCTAAAACATAAAATATATTTTGTATTTCATTAATATAAAAATAGTTTGTCTTTACTTCCAATTTTCTTGCCAAGAAATTAGTATGTTTTGCCTAACCCAGGGGTAGGCAACCTTGGCTCTTGTATGACTTGTGGACTTCAACTCCCCAAATCCCTGAGTCAGCATGCTGACTTAGGGATTCCGGGAGTTGAAGTCCACGAGTCATAAAAGAGCCAAGGTTGCCTACCCCTGGCCTAACCCAACTAATTCCCTATCTTCTCAACAAGAATTGCCACTTTTAAAACCATTTTCTAAGCAACCAGTCTGTCATCTCCTACTTCTAATTCAAGGGTCTGATTCCTAGCCAACAAATCTCTAGTGCTTCTCACCAAGTGAATTTTCTAACTGAAATCCAAGCTGCCCGTCATTCCGTGGTGCACATTATTGCCAGTCATCCTTTTGTTCTTTCATTTCTGCTATGATCTTGGGTTTAACTGGAGTCATAACTCTCCCAAACAGCATCCAGCTGAGCTTAGAAATGGTCCTTTCATTTGATCTAGATAATAATGGATTTTCATGGAACAATCCAAGGGGGGGGGAACCCATCATCCTATTAAAGTATTCCCCAGAATGCATTAAAAACAGTAATGTCAATCCTAATGGTTTAATTAAGCAATTAAAAATATGGCAGATAATCACCCCAAAACCATTTGATCATCTGACACCCTAAGGCAACCAAGTGCTTTGGTCCATACAGGCCTTTTCTTCTCCTGAAGACCCTTTTCAAATTGAAATCAGACAGAAGGTCTGGAGAGACCAAATCGATGGCTGCAGATTTTAATTAAGGTGAGAAGAATAAGAAAGTATTAAGGAACAGAGATTGGGTGAGGAGCATGATTGATTGACCATATGAACCTCAAACCTTTTTACAAGGCGGCTGAGCTTCAAGGCATCTTCAGATATCAGGCCCCTTGCATCTAATTGCTGTCAGGCATAGAGGACTCTGAATGCAAATCAAATCCCTGAGTTGTACTAGTAGAAGACAATCAATCTGCGCACCATGGATGTCTAGCAAATCTCCCGATGGGCATTAGACTACGTTGGAGTGCTGTAGCGTAGTAGACATTGCTGGGGCCACACAAAATAAACAGGCTGTATGTGATCTACCACTGAAGCAGTGTTGTGATTCAGGGTCAGCCTGTGGGTTCGGCAGTTGGGTTGGACGACTCAGAGGAGGAGGGGGTGTTGAAGACCTTGCTGAGGGGGTTGAAGATCTTGCTGATGATAGCCCTCAGGCAGGCCCCTCCCACTTGGTCACCATGGAGACCCAGCTGTGTGAGCCTGACAGTGTGGATGAAGATGACCCACAGCTGGCCTTGTTCAAGGACGCCCGACGCAGGAGGCAGTCAAGTAGGAGTAAACAGAGGAAGGCTGTGGGGCTTCTCGGAAGGAGGCAGAGAGAGGCCACGCCCTGAACTCTTTATAAAGGGAATGTGTGGGGAGGGCTGGTTTGCTGAAAGCAACCGCTCAGATAGTGTTTCAAAGCTCCTGTATCTTGGTTCGTGTCTTGTTTGTTTTTTGTAGTATTAAATTTGCAGACGTCATTCCAGCCTCTTGCCATTTATAAAGGGGTTGCCTTTTCTGCAGGGCCGGTAGCAGGCTGGTACAGAACAAGCAGTAGGCATGAGCCTAAATGGACTCCAGAAGATGGTAGAGGACAGGAAGGCCTGGAGGAACGTTGTCCATGGGGTCGCGATGGGTCAGACACGACTTCGCAACTAACAACAACATGTGATCTACCTATAATCTAGACCAGGGGTAGGCAACCTTGGCTCTTTTATGACTCATGGACTTCAACTCCCAGAATTCCTGAGTCAGCTATGCTGTAGCTGAAGGTAGTCCTAGCTCTATTATGGCTCAGTTGCCAGAAAGGAGTTGTTGAAGTGTGAGACGGGTGTGTGGAATCAGAAGCAGGCAAAAACCATTTTCCTGCTCCCTGTTCGGTAGAGGCAAACGCATTTAGATGGAAAAGAATATTTGTAGCTCAAGGTTAAACTGTGGGGTCCTTGGTGCTCTCTGCACTTGGTTGTTTTATTGCAGATATTTCATTACCCAACTAGGTAACATCATCAGTGTTAGAAAGGAATGTGGTTTGCACAGCAAAGGAAGAGGAAGAAGAGGAGGATGATTCTGTGAGTCCTTGGTGCTCTCTGAGCTTCGTTGTTTTTTTGCAGACATTTCATTACCCAACTAGGTAACATCATCAGTGCTACACTCTCAGCCTAGTTGGTTGTAGTCTTCTTAGGAGACCATTGTCCTGATATTTCAAATCACAACAATCACAACATCACCACCAGATGGATTTGTAGCTGGCTGACAAACTGTACTCAACAAGTAGTCCTAAATGGTACTACATCCACATGGAGAGAAGTAAGCCGTGGGGTACCACAAGGCTCCGTCTTAGGCCAAGGACTCTTCAGTATGTCCATCAATGGCTTAGATGAGGGAATAGAAGGGGAACCCATCAAATTTACAGATGACACCAAACTGGCAGGAATAACCAATACCCCAGAAGACAAACTCAGAATTCAAAAAGATCTTGACAAACTGGAACAATTGGCCCTATTCAACAAAATGAACAATGGGCCCTATTCAAGAAAATAATGTGGAGAAAAGCAAAGTTTTACATTTAGGCAGGAAAGGTCAAAGGCACAAGTACAGAGTGTACGAGACCTGGCTTAAAAACAGTAACTGTGAGAGGGACCTTGGAGTCCTAGTGGACAATTACTTGACAATGAGCCAGCCATGTGCAGCAGCAGCCAAAAAAGCTAATACAATCTTGGGTTGTATAAACAGAGGCATAGTATCAAGATCACGCGAAGTATTAGTACCATTTTATAAAAACCTAGTAAGACCACACCTGGAATACTGCAACCAATTTTGGTCACAATACTGCAAAAAAGATGTTGAGAAATTGGAAAAAATTCAGAGAAGAGCAACTAAGATGATCAAAGGCCTGGAGACTAAAACGTATGAAGAACAGCTGTGGGATTTGCCTAGTCTAAAGAAAGAAAGAAGAGACATGATAGCAGTATTCAAGTATTTGAGGGGCTGCCACAAAGAAGAGGAGGGGGTCAAACTATTCTCCAAAGCACCAGAAGGCAGGACAAGAAACAATGGATGGAAACTGATCAAAGAGAGAAGCAACCTGGAATTAAGGAGAAATGTCCTGACAGTGAGGATAATTAACCAGTGGAACAGCCTGCCACCCGAAATCGTAGGCTCTCCATCACTGGAGGTTTTTAAGAAGAGACTGGATCGTCGCTTGTTTGAAATAGTATGGACTAGAAAACCTCCAAGGTCCCTTTCAGCTCTATTCTATTCAAACGTACTGATGCCATCTGCAGAGGTGATGGTTGTAGGGTTATCATACCTGGTGACTGCTAGGAGGCAGCAGACTGATAGAAGAATCCATAATCTTTGCTGCTCCAGCAATTATCTGGACCTTGTTTAAGGATCTTAAATACAAGGTTATTTACATCTTGTGTATTTTGCTTCTATTTTCAGAGGTCTATCCATTACTGTATATTGCTCCATCCTGTATCTATTCATTTGGGTCAGAAGTTTCTGCAGGACAAGATGGCAGCCCCAAGAATGCAACTGAAAATCAGACAGAGGTTTGATGAAATCCTCGTGGCTGCAAACTTGTTTTGTTTTTGTTTTCTTGTAAGCACCTTGGTATCAGGAGGAAGGCCGTCTCACAAACACACAGATCTTGAGAAAATAACCTCCAGTTCCAGCTTTCTTAGATTGGGGCCATTGGTAAATGGGTAGTAGAATGAAACAGATGTTAGGATAAAAAAAGGCCTAGTGTTTTATGATGAGCAGAATTCGGTACGAGAGAGATGGAGACAGGAGGAAAAAGACAAAGTGAAGCAATACAGTTTGTTCAAGGAAGGACAAAAAAAAATAATTCAGTTTACTTATTAATTTGACCTGGGTTACTAGAAAAGGAGAAAAAAATGCTTCAAATAATTTCCCTTTGAAATATAAGAATTAATTTACATTCATAGGAAATAAGACAATGAAGGTTGTTCTGTCTGTCTGTTTGTCTGTCTTTAAAGCTATCTGTCTGTCTGTCTGTCTGTCTGTCTGTCTATCTATCTATCTATCCATCCATCCATATCTATCTATCTATCTATCTATCTATCTATCTATCTATCTATCTATCTATCTATCTATCTATCCATCCATCCATATCTATCTATCTATCTATCTATCTATCTATCTATCTATCTATCTATCTATCTATCCATCCATCCATATCTATCTGTCTGTCTGTCTGTCTGTCCGTCCGTCCATCCATCCATCCATCCATCCATCCATCCATCCATCTATCTATCTATCTATCTATCTATCTATCTATCTATCTATCTATCTATCTATCTATCTATCTATCTAGTCTTTCATCTATCACGTCTGCCTGTCTGTCTCTCTTTAAATTTATCTATCTATCATCTATCTATCTCTTCTCCCTTTGACTGAGGGTGGAAATGTCTTAAATTGTCTTCTTTTCAGTTAGATAGTGTCCCAGCTGGATGTTGGCCAGCAGCCTACATAGTTTAACAGAGCCCAAATATTGGAGATCTTTCTAATCAAGGAACTTCATTTTTAATAAAATAAAATAAATAAAATAACATAATAAAAATAAAATAAAATAAAATAATAAAGGTATCTTCCCAGTTGGTTCTGAAATCTGTAACCATTAGTCAACTTTTCCTTCACTACACTTTTATAGATATATAAGCTACAAGTTAATTTACTTCTTTTATTGCCTCTTCCTGATCATTTTATATTACTTACCAGCTGTCAGCCTGGTTTCACTTACAAGGTAGCTAAGTGTTTACAAAACCCACCAGGAGATTATTAGAGATTTGCTTCTTATTTGCAAATGTATTACATACTTTGTAGCAATACGTCTTGTAAATTATTGTCTTCCCCATCATGAACTCTTCTGAAGTTACTACATAGAGCTACAGTACCATGATTCACAACAGCCCCCAAATATAGGGTTTCGCCCCCCTTTTTCAGAGAGAATTGGCTGATGCAACCAAACCCTGTTTTACAAATAACTTTTCCCAAGAGACATCCTCCGTCATCTTAATATCAATTAAGCTTTGCAATGCACCACCGTCAGGAAGTACAAATATTATTCTTAGTAGCAGTAACTTCTCTTGATGTTTCCCTCCTCTTATAATTGGCGGGGTTGATGTTCGATTGTCAAGAAGAACAGGTGGCTTGTCCTTGTCTGCTCACAGTAGGCTCGGCAAGAGGAAAAGGGTTAATTGGCATCCTAAGGAAAAAAAATATAATTGTAAGGAAGAGCCAGGGGGTTACCGTTAGATTGGTGGGGGCTGTTATGCAAGTCTCCCACCCACTGGAACTTTCCATACCTTGAAGAGCAAGTTGGAGACAAAAGAGAGAGACCACTGCTGTTTCTTGATTTTCGCATTCAGTGAAATGGCTAACCTTCCTCTGCTCCGTGCCCATTCTCACGCTGGGTGCCTTTTCGAGCGTCTCCTACGAGGTTCACAGTTTCAATCAAGAGAGTGTGTTTTGACTGTGAAATTATGTCGGCACCATAAGCAGGCCTATAAGTGTCTCTCTATCTCTCTGTGGGTCTGTGTGGGAGCCTGTGTCCTTCTGAATTATTTGTGCCAGGAAGTTAAACATTAATGAGAATAATGATCACAATAAGGTAACGCCAGCCTCCCTGCATGCAACACGGTTTCCAGAAAATTTCATAAGCATTATTCTCTCACCGAGGATGAGCTGAATGAAAGACCTTCGTTTTGTGAGAGGTAAATGGATTTGATTTTTCTCCCTCCCCCGCCTTCAAGCTACACTTTTTTTTTTCAAAAGAGCACTTTGAAAAATAACAATTAAAAAAATAGAGGTGAGAATGGATGAAGGCAAGGATCCCGTAGCTCAGAGGACAGTCAAAAACATTGAAAGATGACAAGTGATGAATTTGGCATTGCTCTGAATATGTTCCTAGAGCTGATCGGGGTGATTGGCAGCCCCCCTTTTTTACATAAGTAATAATAATTGACAAAATCACCATTATACCAAGCTAAGGTATAAATCTAATAAAAAAATGATTGCATGAAAATTGCTTGCAAATGTTTATGCACAATGAAATAAATATCCAACAATGTATATTAACAACTGAGTTAAGAAAAAGTTTGGTGAAATACATATATATTTTCATTAGGATCTAAAGTATCTCCCGCACAATATAATATAGAAATGAGACAAAGTTCACTATTTGAGACTTTCTTTCAACATTAATTTTGAAGAATGAACAATTACATATTTAGAACATCTGAAATGATAGTGAAAGTTTTAGAATTTCTAAAATAATTTAGTGTAAAAGAGGAAAGGCGTGAAACTAAAAGAAAACACTAAGATATATCTTAGATGTGGATAAATATTATAATTTATTCTTGATATAAACATTTTGGCATTTTCAGAAATATACTTAACCCAGAGGTCCATTTCATGGTACAACATACTTGCTCTGTATGAAATTTGGGGGTTCTTGATTATACACGCATTTGCAATAATAGTGATGATGGCATTGTGGTAATATTGATGGCCAGATGGAGAATTTTGGCTGGCAAATCTCTCTGGAAGAAGGGAAAATCATGAGATTGCCCACTTGTATTCTGGATAGCTGCTCCTAATGAGTAAACTGCAGAAGCTGCATTTCTGTGTTCAGCTTATAAATTGAGCACATGAGAGTTAAAGGATATTGGGTAATACTTCCTAGAAGCTATTTGAGCATAACCTAAAACATTAATGGTTATTAATCCATGAGCTTAAAGCATAATCAGATGAGAATAATTACACAGGGAAGGAATCTTCCATGAAATCTTGTTTGATTTAATCATTGATAAGTATAAATAAATCAAAATTTGAATATGATATCTATTCTTGTTTTCAATCAGGGGTGTCAAACTGCCGGCCCACGGGCCGGATGCATCATAGCAAAATCGCACCCACCCCATTGCCAGCAATGGCAAAAAAGTTGTGATATGTCATGACATGTCATGTGACATTGTGAGTTTGACACCCCTGCTTTAGATTATAATAATAGCAGGAGGAGTGTCAAATATAGATAGATGATAGATAGATAGATAGATAGATAGATAGATAGATAGATAGATAGATAAAGGTAAAGGTTCCCCCGCACTTGCGTGCTAGTCGTTTCCGACTCTAGGGGCTGGTGTTCATCTCTGTTTCAAAGCCGAAGAGCCAGCGTTTGTCTGAGGATGTCTTCCATGGTCATGTGGCCGGCATGACTAGACGCCAAAGGCACACGGAATGCTGTTACCTTCCCATTGCAGTGGTCCCTATTTTTCTACTTGCATTTTTACGTGCTTTTGAACTGCTAGGTTGGCAGAAGCTGGGACGAGTAACAGGCGCTCACTCTGTTACGCAGCACTCGGGATTCAACCTGCCAAACTGCTGACCTTCTGATCGACAAGCTCAGCGTCCTAACCCACTGAGCCACCACGTCCCTTATAGATATATAGATATATATAAAACCTACCAGTACTGACCGCTCTGTCTCAGCAATGAAAGAGCATCAAGATAACTCTGAAAATCATATTTCAAGCATTCTACTGATATGTTATATAAACTATTGAGAAATTGTGAAGCTGGCATTCTCTCAGGCATATACAACCAGCCCCACACATGAAGAACTCAATTAGCTGTTTTATTGCTCAAACCTATACATGGGAATCTTCTCAGACTGAAAGTAGGCACATGGGTGAGACCAGATAAGGATAAATGGAATTCAAGGAAATTCAGACTTCGCCCTCTTGTGCCCATGTAGGGATTCCAGACTAGTTCCCCATTTGACTCCTCCCCCTGGCTCGAGCAGTCTCTCTCCGACAGAAACATACAGCATTAAATTCAATACAGTAACTTGCTTGGATTCCCAGGTGGGTCAATGAACCTTCCAGGTGTGTCCCTTTTTCAGCATATCCTCTAGAACCACAAAATAAAAATCGTCTTAGTTTGCATGAATTATGAGGAGGAGAATATTGGATGCAAGGCTGGGCAGTGTGCCTCTCCTTCTCCCCTCCTCCCTGTTAATCCTTGTACACACTGAAGGATGTATGGTGAGAGAAAGATTGGAACTGCTTTTCACACCTATAAAACTGGGCCCAATTTTATTGGGGGGAAAAACAAATCTCAACTAAGGCTGTGCCATTTAGGGCACAAATGGAATTCTTATGCCATTATCTATTTTATTGTCCTTGTCATGAAGAATCCTTTCAAACTCTCCAATTATGCTCCTTTCATGGTTTTTTTCTTCTTCCTTTGGGGGGGTGGGGAGAGGGTCCCAGCAAAAAAAGAGAAAAACAACACTATTGCTAAGAAAGTCCCGTCAAGATTCTCTCCCCTTTTCACTCAACATTCTTCCTTTCACTGCAAGGAGAGCTTTAATGCATTATAATTGAACGATTTTATTGTCTCAAGCCCTCATTGTAATGTTTCAATGATGGAAAGAGCCTGGTTCGATTTGACAACTTAATGCGACATTTGTGGTCATTTGAACTCTTTATTGCCGTTGGGCACCACAATTGCTCATCATTGCACCTTGCTCCTCTGCAGATCTCTACAAGGGGATGCCAGGAAATAAGACCTAAAAAAAGGACTGAAAAGGCCACTCTCGGAGCAAGACTAGGGTGATCTTCTATTAAAATATTTTCCCTTCCTTGGCTTAAATGCAAGTTAAAATAATTGATAAAATGCCTGAAAAGAAATGAGGGAATATAGGTAATGGTGGTATCGATAATGAATGCATGAAGCTGAGTTAAGAGTTGGTCTAGCAGAATGGACCAAAACTTGATTTTGAAAAAAATGTGAGTCCTAGCTTTAGACAGGAAACCCTATAGGTATAGTTAGAAGAGACCATAAGGTTCATCTAAGACTAATCCTCTAGAACATGCATAACAACCAGTTCCGCCTCTTCCTAAATTCCTCCAGTGATGGAGAACCCATACTTCCATAGGTGGATTGTTCCATTGTTGTACGGATCTTACCATTCTTTTTTTCCTTATATTTAATGATATCTAGGTAGCTGCAACTTATAAACATTATTTCTGATCCTAGGTTACGTGTCTATGGTTATTTTTTCCTGTCCATTTTTGCTATAGAGCTGAACCCAAGCTACCACCTCTTCTCTCAGTCTTCCTTGGTCCAGACTGAACATCCTAAGATCCTTCATTCTTTCTTCCTAATTCATGTCCTCAAATTCCTGTATTCTCTATTTTTGCCTCTTCTGAATCCTCCATCTAATCAATATCCTTCTGGGAATTTGGTGCCCACATCCTTTATTGTCCCAAACAGGTTTACACTAAACCCAGCAGCCTCAGATTATCACTTGCAAAGTGGCCTTCTCTGACCATTTGTTGTAAAAATTTCTGAAGTCCATGAGGGATGCCTGTTAAAAATTAGGAGGAAAATGATTAATGGTACAATTATGTCAAGGTATTAGAAATGGAAAAAGTTAAGATGAATGCAAGAACTTAATATGGAACATATCCCTCAAATAGGGCTAATTGCTAGAGAAATGAAATGTGACACAATTGCTTTTCTCTTTCTTTTCTTTCTTTCTTTCTTTCTTTCTTTCTTTCTTTCTTTCTTTCCTTCTTTCTTTCTTTCAAAAGAGACTCAGGAAAATATTACAAAGCTACAGCTCAGGTAACTTAGCATTTTTCCCCAAGCAAATTAGTAAACCTAGTAATGAAAGAAGATATATTGCATCTAGAGGAATCTGCATGGATTCTGCAAATGTCAGCTGCCCTCAGCAAAGTTCAATCCCGCCTCATCAAACTTCTGGATCTTTCTGACAGTGTCAACAGACACATGGATGGAGGTGACCTTGTCAACCTTCTGCATTTGGGCTTTCAAAAAGCCTTTGACCAAATTCCTTATCAAAGGCTATTGAGTGAACTTAGTGGTCATGGGATAATAGGACCTGTTCTTTTATGGATTACTAACTAGTTAAAAAGAATAACAGAAAGGAAAAAAAATAGGAATAAATAGGCAATGTTCTCAAAGGAGAGAAATAAGAAGCAGGGACCCTCAAAGATCTGTATGGGGAGCAGTGTTTTTAGTGGGATGACAAATGAGTCTAACGGAGTGGTTTGAGGTAAGCTGACCAAATTTGTAAATGATATCAAGTTCTTAAGGGTAATGAGAAGCAGAAACAATTCAAGCAGGGCTATTTTTATGTTCCTTAAGGACGGGTTCAGGGAATTAACATTTATCACAAGCTAAGAACCTCATCTCGGTGATTAATGCAATAACAACCACATTAGGAAAACTGCAGTGATTGTACCAGGAGTAATTCCTGAAGACAATATGAAAGCTGTGGCTGGTGTAAAATGTGTCTGCCTAGGTGTTACATGGAGCCAGCTTGGTGTAGTGGTGAATTGGTTAAGGCACAGGGCTAGAAAGCAAAAGGCCATGAGTTCTAGCCCCATGTTGGGTGCAAAGCCAACTGGAAGACCTTGTATTGTATTCTGATTCCTGTTATCTACCTCAATACATATGGCTGACATAAATCTGTAATGCCCTAAAGTACTTAGGACATAAATATTAAAACAGTATTCCCACAATATACCCCAGCATCTACATTAACACCTCATTAGAAGACACTTCTCATAACTCTGTCTTTGGATCTGACTCATAGAGCAATGAGTTGTAACAGGGTGTTCTCAGTGGCAGAACTGTGGAATGGAAGCAAGGAAGAACCATGGGATTAGGGATCCGTTGCGCTCCTGAGCTTTGTTGTCTTCTTGCAGAGGTTTCATTACCTGAACTAGGTAACATCATCAGGGCTAGTAAGGAACCATGGAATTACTAAGGAATCAGCCATCAACCAAAATATTCTTCTTTATTGCAACCGTGGATTCTCTGTCAGAGAACATATGACAGATCCTGTGTGATTTAGACTCAGACCTTCTTGCTTTCCCAAGCATTTCTGGAATAACTATTCCTTCAGAACATGAGAGAAATGGAACATGATTATTGTTATTATGTTTTTCTCATGGACTATTTTATTGAATTATTTTATTGCTTTTCTTCAGCAGACCACAGGTTTTCTTGGAGGAAAAGCAATATACAAATTGGGGAAGGAAGGAAGGAAGGAAGGAAGGAAGGAAGGAAGGAAGGAAGGAAGGAAGGAAGGAAGGAAGGAAAGCAAACCAGGAATATTCTGAAGCAAGAATATTATTCAAATGAGTTTTTTCAATGTTCACTTGGCAGTCTCCTTCATTTTTTGCTCTTCACACAGGACTGGCGAGATGCCTCTGCGAATCCCACAAACTGAATATGAGGTCTTTCTAGAGACACTCTTCTAATGTGGTTGCCTAGCAACTGTCACTTAAAAGCATTCTTCTTCTACTTTTGGAGCTACACGCATAGCCACCCTCCTAACCAACAGTTCACAAGAGCCTTTTCCTCCTTGTGTTTGTATAATTCCCTCTTGAAACAAAGCTAGTGGCCATAACCACATCTTATGTAACTGAATTCCAGCACTTATTGAAGAACTGCATGATGAAGAACCTCTTTATCAATCCTAAATCTCTTAGCATTCAGCTTCAATCGAGGAAATGAACTTCTGCTCTTCGTAAGGAGGAAAGTGATCACTTAATCAGTATTTCTGTGCCAGTGAAAAATGTGGTGATTGTTTTCTCCTGTGCCCGCTTACTTGCTCTAACAATTCTCAGCGCTTGCTTCATCTCAAACTCCTATCTCCACTTAGACCTTTTATGGGTTCCCCTGGATAGGAATTGATGCTCTGCTCCTAGGCAGAACATCAAACATGACACACTTCTTAACGACCTTTCCTTAAAATGGAAGGTTGGGAGAGAGACTAGAAATTATCCAACACAATTTGGTCCACAAATGTGAGCAGGACCATTCCTCTTAAGGTATTCGCTTTTGGATGCAACCACATACCATCTCCTGGGAGACTTTAATCAACCAAGAGGAGTGTGGATCTAACACACTGGTAGACCCAGAGAGGCCCAAAGGTTCTGTACTTTTCTCCAAACTTATAGGGTCAAACGTTTCCTAGGCAACCACATCAGTCCATTTTTCAGCTGTTTTGAGAGGACCACCGCATCCATCTCCATGCAAACCCCTGTAAATTATGTGGCATACATTGTGAACAATCCTGTTTGTCAACTTTTAAAATTTTCTCACCTGGGAACATTTGATTTAACGGTTTGTTGGAATTTGCAATAGCCATGAATCTCTTGTCTATCATTTGTATTTCCTGCCTTTATTTTAGGTAATCATAGCAACACCCGGAAGGCTCCAAGAAATTCTAAAGCAATCCTCTATTCAATTTCATAATACTAAAATTGTTGTTCATGAGGTAAATGTATATTATAGTTCCAAACAAATATGTGGATAGCCATGAGTGTAATAACTCTTCTATTTTGAGGGGGGAGATTAAGTGATTAGGCACTGTAGACCATAGTGGGGCAAAAACATTACGGTTTTAATACTGCGGTTTGTGCATGGTTTTTAGCCTGTATAGGTCAACTTGACTTGCAATTTAATCCAATAGTATCTCAAAACCTTTTAACTGTAACTAAGTGCAGCTAGTCCTTACGTTACAACCAAAATTGAGCCCAAACTTTCTGCTGCTAAGCCAGTTGTTAAATGAGTTTTGCCCCATTTTATAACCTTTCTTGCCACAGTGAAAGGGAATCACTGCAGTTGTTAAGTTATTAAGTTAGTCACACGGTCGTTAAGTGGATCTGGCTTCCCCCATTTACTTTTGCTTGTCAGAAGGTTGCAAAAGGGGGAATCCCACGACCCTGGGACACCGCGTCCGTCACAAATACATGGCAGTTGCCATGGCCGTGGGGATGCCGCAAAGGTCGTAAAAGTGAAAAATGTCATGGATCTCTTTTTTCCAATGCCGTTGTAACTTTGAATGGTCACTAAACAAATGGACGTTAAGTCGAGGACCACCTGGATTCCTTTAAGGAAAAAGCCTAATTATTAAACCTCCCTCGACCTCACTCCTGTTTTCCTAGTCTGAAAAGGATCTATGTTGTGACTAGAAGTCTCCATCCTATTCAGGATAAACATAGATGTATTCATGAAAATGATATTCTTTTCCCCATGTTTTTATTATTACTGGGTTAATCCTAAATGTGGGAAGGTAGACATATTTCATGAGAAATATTCATCCTTCAAAGGGCATTTGTGTTGTACATGAATTAGCATTATGCAATCAGTGAAGGAAACACCACCTAGTTGCCTGGGCAATGAAGATGGGTTTTGTTTCTCTAGCTCAGGGGTCTTCAAACTTGGCCCTTTTATGACTGGTGGACTTCAATTCCCAGAATTCCTCAGCCAGCATGCCTGGCTGAGGAATCCTGGGAGCTGAAGTCCAAAAGTCATAAAAGGGCCACGTTTGAAGACCCCTGCTCTAGCTCCATCAGAGTAAAGACAATGAGAGGACCTTTAAGGACAGAGACTCAACCTAGAAGTAAGAAGAAATTTTCTGACTATGAGAGCAATTAATCAGTGGAATAGCTTGCCTCTTGGAGTTGTGGGCAATCCTTCACTGAAGGTTTTCAAGAAGAGATTGGACAACCATTTGTCCAGAATGGTATCATGTCTTCTGCCTTGAGCAAGGGGTTGGACTAGAAGACCTCCGAGGTCCCTTCCACCCCTATGATTCCATGACTTTCTGCCACAGCTGACATTGTTTGGAATCCATTGCTGAAGAACAGAATGGACACTGAGTGATCCTTGAACAATGGGATCATTCAATGAGTAGACTTTAGTATGTCAGGGACCCAAGCAGATGTAAGGCAAAATCTGTTAAGGTAGGAGATTTCCCTAGATTTACTTGGAAAGTGAAAATGAGAATGAGTCACACATCTTTTACATAAATATAAATTTAAATATTACCCAGAGTTGTTTGGAATCAGGCAGCATATAAATTTAAATATATACATAATTTATGGAACAAATCATGTCACTTGCATTCTGTAGTTGACTCTGAAAGCTTACAATTTATAAATGCCCTCTTTTCATGCTGGATAAGACCAATGTCAGTTCTGAAATGTGATTCATGGTGATGAGGTAGCCTACAAAATTAATTTAGTTGTAGAAAGTTGTGCAAGAACGGAGAATATTTCCCATTCTTTTCACCTGCAGAGATGGAAGCTGCAACTGGTTTCATCAGTGCTATATTATTTATTTAGTTATTTATTTTAATTCCATTTATATCCCGCCCTTCTCCGAAGACTCAGGGCGGCTTACAAGCTTAGCAGTAGCCTTCATTCTATGTATATGCCTGCTTGTTAGGGCTTTCACACACACCCCAAGCGGCATTATTACAAAGTCAGCTTAATTGCCCCCAACAATCTGGGTCCTCATTTTACCTTTTACCTACCTGGGAAGGATGGAAGGCTGAGTCAACCTTATAGAACAGTCGGGGCAAGGAACTGGTAAATTCACAATTTTTGGTGCAGGAGATATCCAGCTTATTTTCTCTTGGAAATGTATTCAATTTAAAAGAAAAAAGTTGAGCGTTACCTGCCTCTAATGATTTTTATAGATGATAAAGAAAAATAAGTTTAAGTATTGTACAAAAGCTGAGTGGAAGAAGAAACAGAAGGGGAAAAGGGAGGAAAGGAGGAGGAGGATTGCCTGTTACTGCAGAAGTATATTCAAAACATATTCCTTCCTTCCTTCCTTCCTTCCTTCCTTCCTTCCTTCCTTCCTTCCTTCCTTCCTTCCTTCCTTCCTTCCTTCCTTTCCTTTCCTTTCCTTTCCTTTCCTTTCTCCCTCTCTTTCATACTCTTTCACCTTCCTTCCTTCCTTCCCTTCCCTTCCCTTCCCTTCCCTTTCTTTTCCTTTCCTTTCCTTTCCCCTCTTTCATACTATCTTTCACCTTCCTTCCTTCCTTCCTTCCCTTCCCTTCCCTTCCCTTTCCTTTCCTTTCCTTTCCTTTCCTTTCCTTTCCTTTCCCCTCTCTTTCATACTATCTTTCACCTTCCTTCCTTCCCTTCCCTTCCCTTCCCTTTCCTTTCTCCCTCTCTTTCATACCATCTTTCACCTTCCTTCCTTTCTTTCTTCCTTCCTTCCTTCCTTTTCCTTTCCTTTCCTTTCCTTTCCCCTCTCTTTCATACTATCTTTCACCTTCCTTCCTTCCCTTCCCTTCCCTTCCCTTTCCTTTCTTTTCCTTTCCTTTCCTTTCCTTTCCTTTCCTTTCCTTTCCTTTCCTTTCCTTTCTTTTCCTTTCCTTTCCTTTCCTTTCCTTTCCTTTCCTTTCCTTTCCTTTCCCCTCTCTTTCATACTATCTTTCACCTTCCTTCCTTCCCTTCCCTTCCCTTTCCTTTCTCCCTCTCTTTCATACCATCTTTCACCTTCCTTCCTTCCTTTCTTCCTTCCTTCCTTCCTTCCTTCCTTCCTTCCTTCCTTCCTTTTCCTTTCCTTTCTTTCCTTTCCTTTCCTTTCCTTTCCTTTCCTTTCCTTTCCTTTCCCCTCTCTTTCATACTATCTTTCACCTTCCTTCCTTTCCTTTCCTTTCCTTTCCTTTCCTTTCTCCCTCTCTTTCATACCATCTTTCACTTCCTTCCTTCCTTTCTTCCTTCCTTCCTTCCTTCCTTCCTTCCTTCCTTCCTTCCTTCCTTCCTTTTCCTTTCCTTTCCTTTCCTTTCCTTTCCTTTCCTTTCCTTTCCTTTCCTTTCCTTTCCCCTCTCTTTCATACTATCTTTCACCTTCCTTCCTTTCCTTTCCTTTCCTTTCCTTTCCTTTCCTTTCCTTTCCTTTCCTTTCCTTTCCTTTCCTTTCTCCCTCTCTTTCATACTATCTTTCACCTTC